>NW_027632701.1:0-74796 GCF_902686455.1 Sciurus vulgaris | reverse complement strand
TTTTCCCTGTTATTCATTTTCAGCCTTTCCTTTACAATGAAATAACTGCAGGGTGGGAGAATGAGTCTGTTTGGTGGCAGGGCATGCCTGCACCCTAATTTTTTTTTTTTGCATAAAACTCGAAGTCCTTCTGTGTCTCTATGGTCCCTTAAATAGAAAGCAAATAATATAAATGTCTTTCTTTGTGCCTGATACAGGGGTGAGCTTTGGCTTTTGCCAAATATTTGACCCTATCTGGCACTTGTTAAAGGCATATATTTCTGTTTCCCAAGGCATCTCACAGAAGGGTAATGTCTGATTCCAGAATTCAGTAGAAGTTACTGTCAATCTCCTTGATTGTCCATCCCTCTGCTCTACTATACAGTGTTGATAGGTAAATTAATAAATCTGTTAAGATTCAGATATGAAGTGTCTTCCAAAAGTTCATGTGTGAAACAATGCAAGAAAATTTAGTGGTGAAATGGCTGGGATATGAAACTTAATCTATTTAGTGGATTTCTCACTTTAAACTAATAAGTTTTTAAATGAACAACTCTTTAAAATCTCATAGAGTAAGGTGTGTTATTAAGTGTGGGAAAGGGAGTTATTCCAGCAATCTCCCTTTGCAAAAGTATAGATATTGCATTCTTTATTATCAGACTGAAGTTTTGTTCCTCCTTTTCTTCCATGACAATTCTCAAGTAGATAACAGACTCTCTGGTGTTCTCTCATGGCTCCTTGAAGATTAATTGTATAGTACTATTTATACTGTTCTGTAGGTGTCACACTCATTTTGTTTATATATTCTGTAAAACATAGCTTCCTAGACAGGACAGAATAAGTGCTTGCCTATGTATGATCTCATTTCTGGGTGAAAAATAAATGATTGTCTTTTAGCCAGATATTTCCCATAATGAGATCAAAAATGTTAGATTGGGGCTATATTGTTTGCTAGTGGAATAATGAGTTTCAGATATTATCAGATTGAGATGTACCAAAAGTATAAAATCTTCAAGTATTCCATGTAAATAAGAGAGGAAAGAAAAATAGGAATGACAGAAACATTACCTGCCTTTCAACTAGTCCACATGGACATAACTTTGATAGTTTTTATTATTTTATTTTAGATGAAATAATTTTCTTTTAGACATGCAAGAAAGGCTATTTCGGGATCTAATAATTTAAATCAAGTAGCTGTATACAGATAACAAAAGCAACAACTTGTTATAGCTAAACACACTGCATCCAAAGCAAGAGGCCATGAGACAATGCATATTATGTAGCATTAGAAAATGAAAAAGGTTAGTGTAGGGCAGAAGGAGGAATGGAGGGAAAATACAAATTAAAGCATCAGTTTCCCAAAGCTTCCAATGTGGTGCATTAGTGTAAGGATAATATGAATAGAAATAACAGATCTGTTATACATGCCTAATACAAAGTTTGCTGGTAGGACTTCTTTCAATGGTAAACCAATTTGAGTATCTTCTGTAGTTATTGAACTCAGGCTTTAGGCTCTAGTGAGAAACAATGAATAATATGGTACATTTCCTTTTATAATAAGTTATGCTACAAATTTTATCAAAATCTTATGCAGTGACAAATGTTAAAACTTTCTGCGTTTGGAATCATAAACTATAGTTAACAAAGTACTGAATATTTAAATGAAGACTTCACAATTTAGAAAAACTTTAGAAAAATATGAACATTTATGAGGTTGCATATTGGGACATACTGCCTTGGGAACTGATGGCTCCTGCATTATGTGCAGCTGACTGGTTGTGGGTGGGGTGGAAAAGTGTGGGTAGGTGACTCATTTATCACCAGCATTGTCCAGGCAGAGCTCAGGTGACTGGCACCCTGAAGCTCTGGACCTTTGAGAACATTTTTGAACACCCATGGGAAGCTGTTGTAATAGCTGCAATGTAGAACTACTGAATCCCTAAGAATTCATTTACAGTTGATATGCTGGACAGACATATAGATCCCTCTGGAAAACTGTGCAGTTGCAGACTTGTTAAATTTGAATTTTATGATTTAAGATGCTGTACTGTGAACTAGTTATAGTAATTAAACAAAATCATTACCTGAGATTTTCAGCATTCTTGTAAAAGAACACAGACTTAAACAGAACAACAGTTCACTTATTTACCATTTCACATTTGTGTAACTTATGAATTGCTATTTGTCAAAACTGTGGTTTTGTAAATGCTAAGGCATGACATTTCAGTTTATTTGAATATAATTACATTTTAAGGTAACTGATCACAAAATATCTGTTTTACATAAAAAGGTGTATATTATTTGAAAGTACTCAAATGATGTCTTCATGTGAACCATACATTGCAGTTACTTAAAATTTTTAATTATACGGTATGGGTACATTTTGAAAAAAAAAAAAAGAATGGAGGGGGTGGACTGACCCAAATAACCACCAATTGCATAGCACATTTTATTTATGATATATCCTTATTTTTAATATTCCTGAGTGACTGCAAAGTGAAAAACAATTCAATAAATATACCTTGCTTAAAAATATATGAATATTATGTATTGAGACTGTATTAGAAATTTTGAGCTATGTAAATAATCTCAGTACTGATACATAAAAAGGAGTATCACTGAGAAATATATAGTGCAGAAGAGACATTTCTGACACAGCTTTTGGGCACTTCTTAAAGATATTGATCAACATCATTATATAGCACAAATATGATTCAATTAATATGGCAGTACGAATTTTTCTTTTAAAAATTTTTAGTATGTAACAGATTTTTATTTTATTTATTTATATGTGGTGCAGAAAATCAAATTGAGTGCCTCACACATGCTAGATGGGTGCACTGCTACTGAGCCACAACTTCAATTCCAAAATTTAGTAACTGAAGAAAAGAGAGAAAAAGATCAAATTGCTAAAATTCATCATAAAAATTAAATATCAACACAGACACTATTAAAATACAGATGATAGAAAAATTTGAAAGTCTATACTGTAATAAAATAGAAAAACATAAAGATAGCAACAAATTTCTAGAGAAATATAACCTATGCAAAATAATACAGGAAGACACAGAAAATTTAAGCACATCAATTTCAAATAATAAAATAGAATATGCCATCAAACACCTAGCACAAAAAAATTCTAGCATCAGATGGATTCTCAGACTAGTACTTTCTAAACATCAAAGAAGAATTTACACCAATATTCATGAAACAGAGAAGGAGGGAACACTTACAAACTCATTCTATGATACTAGTTTCACCATAATACCAAAATTAGACAAAAATATATCAAGGAAAATAAACTTCACACAAATATCCCCTGAATATAGATAACAAAATTCTAAACAAAATACTTGAAAATGCATACAAAGCATATTTAAAAGACAGAGCATCATGATCAAGTGAGGTTCATGTCAGGAATGTAAGGATGATTCAACATACAAAATCAATAAACATGATTGATCACATGAATAAACTGAAACACAATAATCACATCATTATCACAATAGGTGAAGCAAAAGCAATTGAGAAAATTCAGCATGCATTTTTGCACAAAACACTAAGTAATGTACTGATTGAAGAAACATTTCTCAACATTTTAAATGCTATATATGCTGAAACAAAGGCCACTGTCATTCTAAATGGAGAAAATTTGAAATTATTTCTCCTATGAACTAGAACAAGACAGGTATGCAATTTTTTACCACTTTAACTTAACATAGTACTTTAAACCCTAGCTGGAGAAATTTAAAAAGGGAAAGAAATTAAAGAGTTATAAAAAGGATAAGAAGAACTTAAACTATCTCAATTTGACAAAGATAGGATTCTATATTTAGAAGACCCAAAATCTCCACCAGATACCTTCTAGAATTTAGTAAGAAATTCAGAAATTTATCAGGATATAAAATTAATACCCATAAACTATTTTTTCCTATACTTCATTGATGAATCATCTGGAATGATATTAGGAAACTATTCAATTCATAATAGCCCCATAAAATATTTTGGTATCAATCTAACAAAACTGGTAAGAGACTTCTACAATGAAAACTACAGAACACTAAAAATAGTAATTGAAGAAGATGTTAGAAGGTTGAAAGACTGCCTATGTTCTTGAATAGGCAGAATAATATGCCAAAATGGCCATGCAGTCAAACGCAATATGAGGATTTAATTCACCTCTTATAAAGTTCCAGCTATTTTCTTCATAGAAATAGAAAATTTAATCATAATTTTTTTTGGAAAAAGAAGTGGCCCTGAATAACTAAAGCAATCCTTAGTCAGAAAAATGAAGGGGGAGACATAAAAATATTACACCTAAAGTTATATGACAGAGGTATAGTAAAGAAAAAAAGAAAAGCATGGTATTGGCACCAAAACAGACATAAAGACAAACAGAACAGAATTGAAGACACAAAAACCAACCTAAGTATATACATTTAACTCGTACTATAAAATGTTGTCAGACACACACACTGGAGAAAGATAGAATCTTCATCACATGGTGTTGGGTAAACTGGAAATCCATGTATAGTACAGTTAAACTAAACTCCTATCCCTCAACTGGCATAAAGCTCAAATCATTGAAGATCAACAACCTCGATATTGGACCAGAGATTATTTGCATAGTACAACAAATTTTAGGCCAACGTGCCCACCATTTTAGTTTAAGAACTGACTTCCTCAAAAAGATTTCTAAAGCTCAAGAAGTAAAATCAAGAATCAATAAATGAGATGGCATCAAAGTAAAAATGTTCCACAGCAAGTAAAACAGGAATGTGAATAGAATGCCTACAGAATGGGAGGAAATCTTTGCCACCTGCACTTCAGATAGAGCATTAATACCTAAGATATATATCAAACTCATAAACTTAACACACACACAAACACACACAATAATTCAAATACTAAATTAGCAAAGAAACTTAGGAGACACTTGAAGAAAGAAATACATATTGTCAACAAATACATGAAAGCAATTTCAATATCTCCAGCATTTAAGGAAATGCAAATTAAAATTACAGTGAGATTCCTTCCAACTTCAGTCAGAATGGCAATTATCAAGAATACAAGTAATAATAAATATTAGTGAGAATATGGTGGAAAATTTTCACTCATACATTGCTGGTGGAACTGCAAATTGGTGCAAGTACTCTGGAAAGCAGCATGGAGATTCTGCAGAACACTTGGAATGGAGTGACCATTTGACCCAGTTGTCCCACTCATCAGTACATAGCCAAAGGATTTAAAATGAGTATGCTACAGTAATGCAGCCACTTCAATTCTTAAAGGAACTCACTTCTGAAAAACTTAGCTAAGGAACCATGATAGGTGCTCCCCTACAGATGAATGAATAAAGAAACTATAGTACAGATGCACCATAGAATATTACTCTGCCATTAAGAAGAATGCAATTATGACATTTACCAGTAAATTAGTAGAATTAGAGATTATCATGATAAGTGAAATAAGCCAGACTCAAAAAACCAAAGATCATATATTCTTTTATATGTGGATGATAACACACAATAAGAGGTGGGGAAGGAATAAAAAGTTTATTGGATTAGACAAAGGGGAATGAAGTTAAGGGAATGGCATGGGAATAGAAAAGACATTCAAATAAATTGGACATAACTTTTCTATATTCATCTATGAATACATGAACAGTGAAATTCCATATCATGTACACCCACAAAAATGGGATACCAGTTAGAAAAAGTTATATTCCATGCACATACAATATCTCAAATTATACTCTATAATCACATATGTCAAAAAAGAGTAAATAAAAAAAGAGGAAAGGGACTTGGTATATTGGGAAGAAAAGAAAAAGGAAAACTCAGGCCAACAAATATGTGAAAATATGTCCAACAACTAAATGACCTTAGTAGCCCCTATATTCTGCCTAGTCTTCATGACATGCACATATTGTATTATCTGAGCAGGTTGTATGAACTGGTATCTTTTAAGTCAGTTTTTGCTGCTTCAATTTAAATATTCTGACCTGAACAATTTTAGAGTTAGAATAGCTTATTAGGTGTCTTTATGGATTGTTGATCTGAGTAAACTCTATTACCTGAGTAGCTCTATGACCTAAGTAGCCTCTATGACCTGTGTAACTTTTGTAGCTGAGTAATCTGAATGACCTAAGTAGGCCCTAGGGAAATGGAAGGCTCTATGAAGAGCAGAGATTCTATTCCCCACACTTCTTCTTTTAACATTGCAACTTAGGCATGAGCAGCTGAAATAACTTTTGTTAACTTTCTATGTACATCATAGACTCTGTGGCATGAATTGCTACTGTGACCTAAATTACCCATGTGTTTTAAAAACCCTCTATGACTTGCATAGCATCTGAGTACTGGATAACCTCAATCATCTGTATAGTCTCTATGACCTGCACAGCCTTAATGAACTGAGTACTCTAAATGAGTTCACTTTTTCTATGACCTCCATTGCAACTATAACCTTTGTGGTTCCTATGGTCTGAGTATTTATGCACTGTGTAGATTCTATGATCTTTGTAACCAATATCACCTGAGTAACCTCCATGACCTGTATAGCCTTTATAAGTAGAGTAACATAAATGATCTCCCTAGCCTATAGAGGTATATTAACTGAAATTAATTTAGTATCCTTATAACCTGCATAGTTTTTATGACCTGTGGAACTTATCTGATTTGGTTTGTTTCTATGGCCTGTTTACTTTTCATGACTCAGGTAAATTTCATGACCTGTGTAGCCTCTGTGACCTACAAAGTTTCTATTTCTTGAGTAGCTTGTAAAATACATGCAGAGCCCCTATGGCCAGCATAGCCTCTATTACCTGCTAGCCTGTATTTTCTACAATGGTTTTATGTATGCATAACCTCTGAAGAATGAATATCCTACTGCCTTGTAGTCTCTTAAGACTGGAGACAAATTTTAACCAGGTAATTTTCTAGGACATGTGTAACTTCTGTGATCTTTGAAGCTTCTGTAGTCTAAGTAAATTCTGTAGATTGTGTAGCATCTATTTTACAAATAGAAAAGTTTTGCCTACCCTGCATGACCTTAAGAGGGTAGCTGCCACAACTTTCTTGACTTGAGTACCCTGTGGAACTCAGTATCGCTAGAAATACCATAAGCTCTCTGACCAGCATAGTGAAATGACATGTGCACCCTCTATGATGCTTACAATTTTATTGTATTATTATCTGATAGGATACAATGTATTATCTCTAATTTCTTATTTGCTTAGAGATACTTTGTGACCTAATATATGGTCCATTTTAGGGAAGCATCTACTTGCTTTTGAGAAGAAAATATATTTGCATGTTGATGGATAATACACTATATATATACACACATATATATATATATACATACATAAATACTTTAAGTTTATTAATTGTATTTTTATTTTTATAACTTGTTTATTTCATTTTTTTGAGGATCAATCCAATGTGAGAGAATTGTGTTAAAGTCACCCAGTATTATTTTTTTGTGCTATGTTTCATTCTGAAATTGAGAATGGTTTGTATAATGTATTATATATAGACTTTCCATTGTTTGGGCCATAAGTATTTACAATTGTTGCCTCATTGATGTAAAATTCCCCTAGGAAGTATGAAATGACCTTCATTGTTTCTTCTGATTAACTGTGGTTTGAAGTCCACTGAATCTGAAATGGGAAGGAAACTCCGGCATGTTTATCAGGTTCATGTGAATAATATACTTCCAATGCTTTGGCCTTTATTATGTGAATATATTTGCAAAGAGGTAAGTCTGTTGGAGACAAAATGTTGTTGGATCTTGTATTTTAATCCAGCCTGTTATTCTATGTCTTTCAATTAATTGGGATAGGCTATTTTCTTCTCAGGATAGTATAGCAATATGACTCTATTCATCATCATTCTGATTTATATCTGATTTTTAAATTGAATTAGTTTATCCACTAATTCACTGTTCTTTTTGCTTAGTCCCTCTCTTTGCTGGTATTCTCTTATCTTTAATGAAATATCTTATTGAGTATGTCTTATAGTGCAGGTTTTCTAGTTTTGAATTTATTTAACAACTGCTTACCATGAAAGATTTTTATTTCATTCTCAAATATGAAACTCACTTTTATAAGTTATAGTAGGCTTGGATGAGAACAGTATTTTTAGAACTTGGTAGATATTATTCCAAGACATGCTTGCTTTGAGGGTGTGGTTTTTGAGATCAGCTGAGGCCTGGATTATTTTTCTGTCTAAATCTTAATTGACATTTTTCTCTATCACACTTTATAATTCTATATATATTTTGTATGTGATGCATTTTTATAATAATGTACCATATTTTGTGTCATATAATTTTGTGTATTTGGAGTCTTATTGTCTTATAGTCTTATAGTCTTCTGTATTTCACTTTCCATTTAATTCTTAATATTTCAAAAATTTTCTGACATTATTTCTTTGAAAAAGCTGTTCATTTCTTTCATTTGTATCTCCAAGCTTTCATCAATATCAGTAAGATTAAAATTTGGTCTTTTCAGGTTACCCCATATTTCTTGGAAGTTCTTTTCATGGTCTTCTAACATCTTATTTTCATGGTCACCTTCATTTTTCATACTTTATGTTATGTCTTAATTGCCTGAAACTATCCTTTTCAAGTGAGCTCACCTGTTGGTGGTACTCCCAATAAATTATTTTTTTGGTATTGATTCCTTTATTTTGAGGAGTTATACTTGGTTTTACTTTCAGAATCTCTATATCTTTAATAAAATTTTCTTTAACTTTCTGTATTTTCTCTCTAATTTCAGTCCCCACCCTAATCTTTACTTTGCAGATCAGTTTATTTACATTATATATTCCTTCTCTGATATTTCTTCCACTTTGCTCTCAATGCATTCTGTTAATGGAGTATCTTTGTTTGTTTGGGTGACTTTTTTCTCTGAAATTTTTATGTGTCTGTGTGTCTATCCATCTAAATATATGGTTTTGAGAAATTAGAGTTTCTACTCTATGTACTTCTAGTGTCCCTGTGTGCTTCCAGTAACACCTTGCTTAGGAGTAGACAAAAAATAACAGCATGCAATGCAAAACATATGCACCATTCAAATAGTTCTAAATCTGATATCTAAAATGTTAATTATCGCAATACACATAAATGGTGTGTTCAGGTATTGCCTATAATAAAAACAGAAAGATTCCAATAAGTTTTACAATTTCAAATGCTGAAGAGGGACAGAATAGAAGTGATATAGAGTGAGATGATTATGTGGGGGGAGGAGAAAAGATAGAAGTAAAAATTTGAAAGATGAATGAAAGTGTTAACAATAGAGATTGACTGTTAGCAGAAGAAAAGAGAGAGAAAACATGAAGGGAAACAAATCATAAAAGAAATTAATATATATAAAAAGTATAAATTCAAAAATATAAATAGGTAAAGAATACAGAACAAAATTTTTTAAAACTGCATTCAAATATTCTAGTCCTCAACACACTGGTCCATAACAAATAACTCCCTTCAAAAATTCTAGAAATAAGAAAAAAATATGAGTATGTACAAATACTTATGTACCATTATGGCCACAACTAAACAAGGAAAAAAATGAGAAATAATATCCATGAAAAGTTAACAAATTCTTTCTGTTGTAGGTCAAAAGTTTCTCAGCTTCTCTTCTTAACAGATTTATGCAGGGTAATGAGGAGCATGAAGCTTCACTCTGCACTGCTGGAGTGAGAAACATAACCCCAATGGCATAATTTCTGGAGACTGTGTGTAGCATTAGGTGGGCTATAGGAACTTCATTGAATGCCAATTTTTCTGGAGATTTTAAATCAACACAACTAGAGAGACTAAGTAATTGCTGGTTCATGCTAGAAACTTGTACATTGGGGGATCTCATGTGTGTTCCACTCATGTGGTGAGAGAGCTAAATTTAATCCATACATAATCTTTAGCCTCCACACTTTATGGTCTATGATTTAAAACCCAAGCTCAATATCTCCTACCACTGCTCTTCTGTATTCCCTGCCAGATACATCTTTCCAAGCTGGGGCTGCAAGTTTGAAATATGAGTGCTAGAAATCTCTTTCCTCAGCTACTGTCCTATATGCTACAAGTGCAAAATGTTATCTTAAATTGTACTCTGCATGCCACCTCAAGAGGTGGTGGATTCTTTCTTACACATGGTTAATGTGCAGCAAAAGCACACATTTCAGTTTAGTAGGACAATGTCCTTAAATACTCCATATTCAGACAGGTCTCAGGCCTCCTAAAAATGTGGGATATTTAGTAAACTTATCACTCCACTTTTCTAGTGGACAGACCATCTTTGCTTGTGTTTTCTGCCTGCATAGCCATGGCAGTTCCTGTGCCGCTGGGATTTTATTCCTTATTGTATGTTATCCAACATCTGAGTTTCTGTTCTGCTTAGAAAATCCAGTTCTAATTTAAGTAAAGTCTTTCCTTTTGTTGTTGTTGTTGTTCACCCATTTAGCTTAGAACTGCCTGTCTGATTTCTTGTTTTCTCTCAACAGAGCAGGCAGAAAAGCTATCTTCTCTATTCTGTCATCTTGAAAAAATGTTTTTTGAGTTTTAGAAGCATATTTTCTCTTGGTCTGTATTTTGAGATAAAAAAGCAAAAAGCTCCACAGACTGATGCTAAAACAATAGGAAAATTGTATCACTTGCAGGTATTACATATAAAATAGGGGTTTCTATCCTCATATAAGATGAAGTGGATATCAAGCCAAAGTTAATCAAAAGGTACAAAGAATGCCTTTTTGTGCTTTTTTAAGGGAAATTTATATCAACAAGAAGTAAACAGTCATAAGTATTTATGCCCCCAAAATGGAGAATCTACATATATCAAGAAAACCACTCTTAAATTCAATAATCAAAGAGGTCACAACACAATAGCATTGGTTAAGTTTAATACACCTCTCTCATCATTGCATAGATCCTCAAGCAAAATGTAAGTAAAAATGATGTAGAAATGCAATTAATAATTTTGACTAACAAACATATATGGAATATTTCATTCATCAAAGATTGAATATACTTTCTTCTTAGCAACACATGGATTCTTCTCAGAAATAGACCACACAGCCTACAAAGTAATTCTTAGCAAATAAAAGAATAAAAGTTTTTTGAATTCTATTTGGTTATAAGGATAGGAATTTGGAAATCAAAAATAAAATTAAAAGAAAGGCTAATGTATCACCTGGAGGTTTAATAATATGCTATTGGTTGATTGGTGTATACAAGAAAATATCAGGAAGAAAGTAAAAAAAATAATTAGGAATATATGATAATAATGCCATATACAAACTTCATGGACACTATGTAGGCAATATTAAGAGGAAAGTTTAATACATAGAGCTTTTTCATTAAAAAAGTAGAAAGTTACTAAATAAATATAATAATGTATATCTCAAAGACATTGGAAAAGAAGAAAATAACAACAAAAGGAGATTGGAAATAATTAAAATTATAGCTAAATTCAATGAAAATAAAATATATATTTTAAAAAAACAAACTAACACAAAATTAGTTCTTTGAAAAAATAAGTAAAAGTGGTAGAGCTATAGTAATGCTAATGAAGAAATATAAGGAACTCCATTTACTAATATTTTGGTGAAAAGGGAAATATGAACATGAGCACTACTGAAATAGATTATAATCAAATACAATTTTGATACTCTATATTCCAATGAAATAGATCATTCTTAAAAAGTTTCTACAGACATATAACTTAATCATACTGAATCAGGAGGGTATACAAAATTTAAATATGTCAATTTTAGAAATAAACCTGAAGACACTTTCAAAAGCTACCACAAAAGAAAAGCCCAATCCCGGACAGACTCCCATCTAATTTCTTTCAGACCTCCAACATATTTAATACCAAAACTACTCAACTGTTTTATGACAGAAGAGAAGGATACCTTTCCAAATTCATTCCTTGAAGCTAGTATCACTCTGATACTGAAATCAAAAAGATACAATGAAGGAAAGAAAATTTTTGGCCAAAATCCATTTTGAAGGTAGACACAAAACATATTAATAAAATGCTGGGAAATCACATATAAAACTATATTTGAAAGAGTGCACCAAAATTAAATGCAGTTCATTCCAGGAATGCAAACAGAGTTCAACATATAAAATTACTAACTTTAATTCATCACATCAAAAGAGTTAAAGACAAGAAACACATGCCTATCTCAATAGATGAAGTAAAAGCATTTGGCAAAATTTTGCATCCACTCATTCTCAAAACACTACAAAATAAAAACCTAGGAAGAGCAGAAAAATATATTAACATTGCAAAAGCTCTATTTCATAAGCCTAGACTAACTTATTTCTATGTGGAGAAAAATTTTGATCATTTTTTTAGACAGAGGAAAATACAGACATGCCCTCTTTCAACACTTCCCTTCAAAATATTCCTGGAAAACTAGGACAATGCAATTGGACAAAATAAAAAAAAATTAAAAATATGAACAGGTATAAAAGAACTAAATCTCTTCCTATTGCCAGCAAAACATTCCATACATAGAAGTTTCCCATCAGAGAACTTCAGGACTCATAAACATATTCTTCAATATAGCAGAATAAAAAATGAATAAATTCAAATTCATTGCAATTTTATACACCAATGTTTAACCATCCAAAAGAGGAATTACAGAAACTGTCCCATTCTCAATAGCCTCAAAAAATAAATTAAAATAATTGGGAATCAATCTAACAAATAGGCAAAATAAGATAACAGTGAAAATTACAAAGCACTGAAGAAGAAAGTTGAAAAAGACACGAGAATATGGAAATAACACCAATGTTTTTGGACAAGGAGAATGAATATTGTCATAATATGCATACTACCAAAAGCAATATATATTTTTAATACAATACTCATAGTCTAATGATGTTCTTTATATATAAATAGAAAAAGTTGTCATTTAATTTATTAGAAAAATAAGAGGTTCAGAATATTGAAAGCAATCCTCATCAAGAAAAATGAAGCCAGAGATAGTCTTTACAATTTACTGCAGATCTACAGTAACAAAAATTATACCATTTTGGAACAAAAACACAGAAAAAAACCAATGGAACAAGACACATAATGTCTCACATAATTGCAATTATCTCAGAGTGGACAAAGTTCTCATAAAATTATATTGTATAAAAATAGCTCTTTCAAAAAATGGCTGTGGGAAATTCCATACATAATAGAAAAAAAGTTAACATGTATCTCTCACGTTGCACAAAAATGAACTGAAAATGGATCACTGAATTAGTCATTAAATCAGAGAATTTGCAACTACTGGATACAAATGTAGACCAAACTCTCCATCATGTGTGCTTAGAAACTGACTTCAACAACTGAACTCCAAAAGCACAAGACATAAAATTAATAATAAATGAAAGGTGTTTAAATTTAAAACCTCTTCATGGCAAAGGAAAAATCAAGAGCATTTAGAGAGAGTCAACAGATTTGGAGAATATATTTGACTACTGAACCTCAGATAGAGCATTAATATTCAGAATTTACAAAAATAAAATAACACCAAATATAATAATAAATAACTCAATAAATAAGTGGACTAAAGAAAGCAAAAGGCACTTCACAGAAGACATACAAATGATTTTCAAATAAATAAAGAAGATCAACATCTCTGTAATTTTATAAATTCAGTTTAATACAATACTGAGATTTTTCTCACTCCAGTCAGGATGGCAGTCAAGTAAAAGAAACAATAAATGTTGGTGTAGATGTTGGGAAAAAGATAAACTCATACATTGCAGGTGGGACTTGAAATTGGTGCAACTACTAAGGATAACAGTATGAATATTCCTCAGAGAACATGGAATCAAACCACAATTTGATTCAGATATTCCACTCCTAAGTACATACCAAAAAGAAGTGAAATTAGCATACTACAGTGTTGTTTCCCCATTGATATTATAGCAGTTCAATTCAGAACAACCAAGTTATGGAACCAAAGTGGGTGCCTTCAATGGATCAATGAATAAAGAAAAATGTAGTATGTATGCATTATGGATAGTAACTTGACTAAAAAGAAGAAAGAACATGTCATTTTTTTTCCAAAACAATAAAATTGGATACTATAGTGCTGAGCAAAATAAGCCAAGCTAAAATAGGCACAGTCCCAATATTCTCTAATATGTTTAGGTTGACACACAAAAGAAGGCAATAATAGAATGGATTAGACAAAAGGAAACAAGAAAAGTGAGGGGAATGGGAATAGGAAAGACAATAGAATGAATCAGACATAACTTTCCTATATGCATATATGAATACATGACCAGTGAAACTGCACATATAACCACAAGAGTGAGATCCTTATTAGAAAAAGATATACTTCAGATTTGTATAATATATCAAAATAAACTCCACAGTCATGCTTATCAAATAATTACAAATAAAACAATTTGCAATTAAATTTTTTAAAAATCAAAAGTTGAATCATTACAAATAATTGATAGAAAAAATGCAGTATATAACACAACCAATATATTAGATGACTAATATATATATATATGTTGGAAATGTATTCTTCAATTTTATTTATATATTTTTATATTATTGTGATGGGTTCTTCAACGGATTCCCAACTCCAGCCCATAGTAATTTGAATATATTTATTTTTCAGGAATAAAAGACATACTCTATAATCATATATCTAAAGTTTTCCATAAAGTAAAGATGTGAAGATACCATGAAAGAACATTCAAGAAACCAAATTGAAGAACCATTAGGGTTGATGAGTACTCTACAATATAAACTAATGGGATAAAAAATTTCAATGAAAGAACTTGAAAAATTGTCCAATTTTTAGGAATGATATATAAATTCAAAAGAAAATTTTGATAGGACTCCAAAACAACTGAATTGCAATAGATCTACTGCATTGCACATTATATTAAAAATGCTATAATTATTGAATAAATAATTTTTATGGTGCAAGGACAAAATGAATGGTTACATTTTGAGGTAAACCAATTCAAATTCCAATGCTTTTCTTTTTAACACAGACTCTGAAATACAAGAGAGTTTGGATTAATACATTAAAAAACTGCAAAAGAAATAAGGTGCCAATGAACACTACTGTACCCAGCAAAAATGTTTCCTACAGAGTTCAAAATAAAATTAAAGCATTCCAAGATAAACAGAAATTACATGAATTAATGCTGGGAACATGAAATGGGAAAATGCTTATATTGCCTATGTGAGAGGTTCTCAGGTCTCAGCACTAAATCCAGATACTGTGGTTGGAACACTAACCACACTTGGACCCATCACCATGGCAACCTAGCTCTCCTTTTATCCTCAGCATATTATTTTTCTCTTCCTTTTCTGCCAGTGATTTTTTAGCCTATTTGTTTTCATTCCTGCACATGTTGTAAACCTATTAGGCAATCCAACTCTCAGACATATTCTGCCGACCAATTATTTAGCAATATAAGCTTGCCTATATAACAATAAAGTAGATTGAGCACTCTGAAACTGGTCTCTGGAGGTTTTTCGTTGACTCCATCACCACACCCTCATCAGCTGTTCAGTGGTCCTGGTTGGACCAAGGGACTCCACATTTGGTGCCACAAACAGGGACCTGAGGCAAGCAGATAGGTGTGGGTGTAGGACCCCATAGGAATTAGGGGAAGTATGGGCAATTTACCAGACCCATGAAGGACTTGCAGCTCAACTGCTTCATACCCTTCTTAGTATGAGAGGACTAACATAAAACAAAAAGGAAGCAAAAAATTTTGAGATATAGTACTGAACATTAATCCTAGGTTTAAAGTTGTTGATGTATTTGATCCAGAAATATGAGAGTCACAGTTAATGCTAGGCAAGAATAGGTCAGAAAGAATGGTTTCTACCTCTACATTTTCTCCATTATGACAGCCATCCAACATATTTGTGCCACCATGGGTCCCATCCTTGTCAGGTCAGAGTCATGATAGCAGCAGAAAAAGGGAGTCAAGAGAGAGAATTCAAGAAGAAAGAGGAAGAGCTTACTGTAAAATCAAAGGCAGACCCTCAACATCTCAGTGCACAACAAGAAGAGAAAGAAATTAAATAGGGATATTTAAGTCAAAGAAGGTTTACTCCTCTCTATCTAAACTCATGCAGCAATTACAGATAGATCAGGGGAAAATGGACAACCTTAACTTTCCCCAAATGCCTTGGACAGGACACCATCCATGATCAGAGTCTAATTCTTTCTTTGAACTATACACATGGTATTTGTTCTTACTATTGATCACAAGTCCTTCTATGAAAATATTATAGACACAGAGCTATATGATCCAAAATTGTGAGGGGTGAAAGGGGAAAATAAAAACATTCCTAATGGTCTCTGTTCATTCATTACCTCCCATTAAATTACAATGGCATCATGAAGAGCCTATCTGGATTGAACAGTGGCCTAAAAAGAAATTAGGCCACAAATTGTCACATTTAAAGTCTCTGGTAAAGAAACTATTGAAAGCTTGACATATAGAACACTTCCATTTTCATCATAGAAAAGAAAACGAAAGGGAAATTCAGGCTTCACCATGATCTCATGGGTATTAATGCTTTTATGAAAAAAAAAATGGGCACTACACAGCCCAGTTTACCAAGGACTATCAATTTACCCATGGGTCATTTTGTTAGAATTTTATACATTAAAGACTGGCTTTTCAGTATTATACTACATCCACCAGATAGAGAATAAATTGCCTTCATTTTGTCTGTCACCAATAACATGATACCAACACATTTGTCTGTCACCAATAACATGGTACCAACACAAAAGTATCAGTAGACAGTCCTTTCTCAGGGGATAAAAAATAGTCTGGCCATAGATCAAATGTATGTACTAGAGGCTGTTAAACCATTGTTAGGCTACATTTAACATTAGTATATTAAATGGATAATGTTCTGCTAACTGATACTAAGGAACATGATATAGAACAAGTCTTCATGATCCTACAGAACAATTTAAAGAATATCAGACTCTGTATAACCCTTGAAAAGCTACAAAAGATCCCATCTTACTGTCTTTTGGGCACATTGGTGTTCCCTAATACCATATGCCTTAGTGGGCCCTTTATTCACATTCCAGATTAAATAATTTTAAATGATCTTCAGGTACAATTAGGACATACTAATTTTTACTTTGTTGTACCTTTTGATTTGTTTCTATTTAAAAATGTTTTCATCAATGGTCAGAGTGGGACATGTCCCCTGTCATCCCTGCTGTTTGGGAGACTGGGGCAAGAGGATCACAATTTCAAGCCAACCTCAGTAACTGAGAGAGGCTATAAGCATCTTAGTGAAATACCATCTCTAGATAAACTATATTAAATACTGGGCATGTTGCTCAGTGGTGAAACACATCTGGATTCAATTTTCCATACAATAAAAACACATATTTTAAATTTTATATTTGGTACTTTTCTTCATTTTACTATATTTATATTTATTTATGGACATTAGAATTTATGTTTTCTTATATTTTTTCAGATTCTAATTGTGTTATTTTTTCTGACATAAACTTGTTTAACATCTCAATTTTACAGAACTCCAAAATCTCAAAATTCTGTTATTTATATTGATCTATCACCCTGAGATGGAGTTATCCATTGTTTAATCTGTTTCCCATGGTTGTAAAGCATGAAATGTTCTTTTAGGAATGCCATTGAATTACTTGTTTCAATGTTTAATTTCAAGTGATATCTAGTTAATTTTATTCTGCTTGTTTTATTTTATATGTTTACATGGTGATTTTAAACTTATTATAATCTTTTTCTCAATTTCAGGTTTCTACTTTTAAAATACTATATTTCCATATAGGTAAATTCCTCTAAATATCTCTGATTTTATTTTGGTATAGAATAACAAAGATCAAATCCTTTTCTCTGACAGCAACATTCACCTCCTAAATATAAACCCCTGAATCCCAGGAATCCATAAATATGCAACCTTTTATGGAAAGGGGGATTATGCAGATGAGAAGTCAAATATTTTGAATGTGAAGATTATTCTACTTAATCTGGGCATAGTCAATCACTTTTATGAGAAACAGCAAAGAAGATGGTGGTCAGAGTGGAACTGTGATCATGATTCAGATGTTTGACTGATGCTTGATAAATATTAAGAACATAAAAACAGGTGATGATTTTAGGAAGCTATGGAATCTGCATGGGGAAAATGGAGTATCCTTAAGTTTAGCCTCCAGATAGGAGAATGTCTGCTGAAACCTTGACCTTAAATCTCAAGTCCCATAATGTGCTTTGAACCCACAAAGAAGATAATACACTATGTTTTAAATAATAAATTTTAGGTAATGTTTATGGACTCAGTAAGAAAACAATACAATAAAAACAATCCTTTCCAACTGTTCAGGTGCTGTGTGTATAGGTAAAATATTCTTACACTCAACCCACATTATAACATTCATCTCAATCTGTTCTACACACTATAAATATCACTTTTGTATATAGCCATTACTTTTCTGAGTCAAGTATGATTCTCAGTGTAACCTTCTCTGTTACTGTCATATCCTTACACTGTAGAAACGTGGTAATCAATTGTCTATAGATTTATAAGATTATCTTTGTTTAGTCCATATGCATCTCTAACTTTGGTATCAAGTGCAGTGTATGAATATTCAAGTTAATGATAGAACATCCAATGCAAAATGGGCATCTACTTATATGATGCACAGTAGCAATGCTGTAATGCTGTAAATATGATCTGAATCCCTGGACTCTGTCATGTCATCAGTAAGTCATAATTCACTTCTGAGTTCTTAGTGATAGTTGATCTCTGAACAATCATGATGTTGTACTAAGCACTGCTTAGGATATTAAGTGAACAGATAGTCTAAGTCCAATTATATCTTGTTTCTCCAGGTATGGATTTCATTCTTACTCATCATCATCTAATTTTTGGAGAGTTAAGATTCTGCAAGAATCTTACCTAATGTGAGTAACCTTATGAAGAGTATCACCATAATGAGGAGACAAATGAGAAAGTATGTGGAGAACTCCTTCATCCCTCAGCCTGTGAAGAAATCAAGAGGTATATATGTTCTTCTTCTCTGAGCATAAGAGAACCAAAACACTTTTCTAAAAGGAAGAAAGGGGTCGTATTTATAATTAGTGTAAGATGAGCAAAGGAATGAGAGATAGAACAAAAGTGACTGTGAAATGAAGGAAACAATAGAAAGAGAGTAGAATGTTAAAACAAATTCTATAAGGATGTATATAGGTCATGGAATATAAACCTGTGTATAGTAACTGTAATTTTCAGACTCTAAGTTATAAATGTAGGGAACCTTTTATGGAATTCAAAGAAAACAAAGGATATAAAACACAAACACTCTTAAACATCAATGCTAAATTTATATAAGTTTTGGTTCTTTAGAGGATATAAAATAGTGGTAGAAACATATAGATTCACAATAAACAAAATGTTACTGAGTTTGGCCCATTTTTCTTTGGTGGTAGAGGACAAATAAATTGGAGCAAACCACAACTTTTCAAAGCCTGGCTCATATTTCCTAGTACACTCTGATATTCCAAACAAAAATTTCTAACAATTATCCAAAATAGTCAATGATGATTGGGGCTCATTTGTTTACCAACAGTCAACTGGAGAGACCTGGAGGGAGAAATCATTTCATGCACCTTCAAATTCAAACATATTGAAGATCTTACAGACTATAAGCTGAGCTATGCCAAGTATAGACTGCTATTCATACCCATGTTTATGCACACACCTCAAACACATAAATAGGCCAGGGGGAGATAAATATTTAAACTCTTTTTTTTACTTATTTTATATCAAGCGCAATTATTTCCATCTCAAAAATTACTCTATGCATTTATTTGTAGAAACAGCCTAGGCAATAGTAATTATCCTGAGAAATCTTCTCTTTTAAGTAGCAATTCATAAAAGAGAAGTAGATGCAAAGAAAATGTGTCCCCCATGGTATAATTTATATTCTTGGACTGAGGTGGTAAACACTATGTCATAAGCATCGCATTCCATACGAACTTGGATGTCAGCATCACACACAGTTAGAAAAGGAAAGAGCATGGAGGAGTGTGGAATTTGTATGTCAATACTAGGCATTGGCATATAACACTTCCACTCTATTTCACTTATAGAGAGCCAAATAACATGATCACAGTTAACTACAAGGAAGTTTGATAACTGTAACTCAAAATTATACCCAGGTTGTAATACAATAAGAAGTTTCTGAAAATTTAACAAATGAAATTGTGAAAACAGTCACCCATATCATGCATTGACATAAGAATACTGCTATCCATTACTAGTAGAAAACATTTTTTATCTACACAAATGTAAACTATACATGTTCACTGAAGGCATCATTCAACAGACTCCTACTCTCTACCTAACAATAGTAAATATATATAAACACCGTACAATAACCACAACTCTTTCTTGAATTTACTTCCTCAGGCAAGCTGGATATATTAAATGTTGTTTAGGAATGAGCCAACAGAATCCCTGTTGAATTGTCTAACATGTATGAAGTCAGTAACATCTTTAAACAGGCTCAGCATGATAGGACATTCAGAATTGATCTTGACTGACCCAGTCCAAGAGCAAACCACATTCATATATTTTCATAGGTAATAGTTTTCCATCTCTTTTCCCTAGAACAATCTACACTCCCTACACTCTTTTATCAATTTCCAACAACCTATCAAAAACATTTTAGTTCCCTGTGCTTAATTGTTTTTGTTACTTTTAGATAAGAAACAATTACTTAGTAGATGACATTAACTTTACCAATTTTTTTAACTTTATACAATTAGTAATAAAACAGAAAAAATTTTGTCTGGTTCCTCTTCTTCAGTAAATGTGAAAATTTCATCCATTTCCCTTATGATTACAGATTGCTTATTCTTATTAGTGCCTTTTTTACATTAAAAAAAACACTTTGTGGACTACACTATAACCAATATTTTTACTGAGAATTTGGATATAGACATTAATTTTTACATTCTCACATTCTTTGTTCCCTTTGATTAAAAATCTAATTATTGCTTGAGTTTCAAAAAGAAAGTTTTAATTCATTACTTTGAACATCTAAATCACATAAAAATTTAAAACACATACTATATGCACAAAACAGAGGTTTTAATCACAACAAATGAAATCAATAAATAAAATATCTCTCCAAATAACACACAGACACAAAACAAAAACATTGCTACTCAAACAATACTATCATGTTCACATTTTTAAACATCCTTTCAGCCACACATTACACCATGACCCAATATTCTCAATATGCTCTGAACTTATATTGACCAAGTTCACTCTTTCACACAAACCTTTGACTGCTGACTGTGAGTTACCTACATGGCAGAAACTTGCATGAAGGAACTTTACATTCTTGAACACTGAAAGAGTAGGGACTGTTCTTGGATAACATTTTGAAAAGTAACAGTGACATGTGGACAAGCATTTTATTGATTTAAGTAACCATATTTTATCATCCTTTTTATTTCAGTTTTGAATGTTGAGAATATGAAATAAAGATAAGGAAAGTGTAAAAATATGGAGAAGATAAACACAACTCCAGATATTAATCAATGTTGGTGGGTTTGAGGACTGTTGTGGGTAGGGTTTAGTTGGATGCACCAATTTTGATACATTTCACTTCCCTGTCTGAGTCAGAGGTAAATTTCAAAACAAAGTAAGTACTTATGTGGGATGGGTTAGGAAAGCAGAGTGAGGAAGAAATGATAGCAGGTGAATAGCTATTTTAGCCGGTAGTATTGTCCCGGATGGACTTCTAGAGTTTGTTCAGGTAATGTGCACTTCCTGCTATGCAAAATTCACTGGAGATTAGGAACTGTAGTAGATGGGCCTCCACTATGCTCTGACAGCAAACCAAAAATTGACAAAATATTGGAAATTGACAGTTTTCCTAACATAAAAATTTTCATCATCAGTAGTGGAGATTTACTGGGTTATATGTAGGTCATTTCAAATGGAGGAAGTCTAATTCAAACCATAAACAGTGAGAATATAGTAATAATAAAAGTTTACTCTTTGGCAGTATGTGCAATTTGCTTTCTGTAGAGTGATGGGCATTTTCTGATTTTAGAGCTTAGCAAAAGATATTCAGAAATAATTGTTTGAAAAAATGCATAAACTCTCATTACAGATTCATGATATTTTTTCATTTTCTTGGAGTTTCAGACATATGCATGTTTTTTCAATCATGTGTATTCTTTGGAGGATATTGCTTTTGTCCTGAAGAAAAGAGTTTACTCACTGAATTGGATAATTTATTTTTGTGGCTCTTCTTTGTATATACACAGTCTTTCATGCTGCAAGGATATAGAACAGCAATGTCTAGGTAGAGCAGATGATTGGAATCAGAGTATACCTGATGAAACCCACCTTAGCATCTCTGCTCAGTCTCAAATGAAAAGGTGTAGTTTAGATTGAGTGATATGTTTACCTACTCTGTCCTTTGTTGAGAGTCTATCTTTTGTACCCTATCAACATGGTCTCATCAAAAGTATCCTTTCACTTATGTGAAATGAGACAGACATCATTACTCTTTGTACATGTATGATTGAATAAATGGTGTCAATCTACAATGTGTACAACTATAGAAAGTAAAAGTTGTATCCCATTTGTGTACAGTGAATCAAAATGCAGTCTGTAAAAGTAAAAATTAAAAAAAATAAAAATAATTAAAAAATAACATTTTATATTATGTTGGAAGGAGAGAAACTGTTTATTTTCTGGAGAAAATATCATGTGAAAGAAAAGTTTAATGTATGAGTACAGTGTATTCAACTTGTCTTGTCAGTGAGATCTAAACCACAACAAAAATTAAACTATGTCTAGTATTAGACCAATGATGCCTAGTATGTAAAAAGTAGTAAACACATGAATTTTTTATTTAAAAATGCTTTCACCTATCCTAGAGACAATGACTTGTTAAATGTGAGTTAGAAATCATTAAGTACAACACATAAAACTTCAAGGTATATCCTTCAAATAAAACAAAATAATTTAAATTTTAGAAAGGTATAGTGATGGACAATTTTGTTTGATTGCATATTAGTATGTTTAAATCTACACAGGATATAAAATGAGAACCAAATCACCATCAATTTTTTGTAGAAAATTAATCAAAATTTTAATAATTAGTAATATCATTCAAATTTTTAAAACTGGGCACTAGCATGCTACATGAATAATCCAATCCCAAAATATATAGGCCAAAATTCACTACTATACGTGGTTCTAACACACAACAAGGGGTGAGGGGAGAATAAAAGTTCATTGGACTAGCCAAAGGGAGACAAAGAAAAGGGAGGGGGAATAGAAAATTCTGTAGAATGAATCAGGGGTAAATTTCCTGTATTCATATATGAATATTCAACAAATAAAACTCCACATCATGTCCAAGCACAACAATCAGATTCTAACTAGAATATTACATTCCATGTATATATTATATGTCAAAATGCACTCTATTGTCCTGTATATCTAAAAAGAACAAAAAAGACTTGAAAGGAGATAGAATATGTGGAATCTTATAAACTGCGATGCTTGTGAATTGTTTTTGTACCAGGTATAGAGCTCAAGAACACTTGAACATTGAGTCATATCCCTAGCCCAATTTTGCATTTTATTTAGAGACTGCCTCTCATTTACTGAGACTGAACTCATGATAGTCCTACCTCCGCCTCCCAAACAACTGGAATTATAAGCATGAAAAACTGCACCTGGATATGAATGTGGATTTTTACATCCACTTTTGAAATCTCTAGTGGTATTATGTAGAGATGGACATATGCTTCTGTTGTTACTCAATGAGCTCACTCTTAGGCAT
This sequence comes from Sciurus vulgaris, assembly GCF_902686455.1. NCBI lineage: Eukaryota > Metazoa > Chordata > Mammalia > Rodentia > Sciuridae > Sciurus > Sciurus vulgaris. The sequence continues at coordinate 50,935 of NW_027632701.1, read as the reverse complement.
ACATATAGTAGGAATACCTATGTATATTCACCATGCAAAAGACAAATTGCTGCAGCATTATGTGCACTCTGGAAAAATTCAAATATCTATTAGTAATGAAAGGTTAATTAAAATGGTCTACATTATTTTAAATGGAATACAATACAGAAATTAAAATAAAATGGTTATATTTAAAGTATATAAAATATGATTTTTCCTATCCTTTCACCATTAGCGTGTAGATATTGTGTTCTATGTTCTTTGAAGGCAGCATTTTGTTGAATTTTTCTTTTTATTTCAATTTGACAGTCTATATCTTTTGATTGATGAGTTCAGGTCGTTAACATTCAGAGTTATTATTGAGATATGATTTGTTATACCCGGTCCTTTTGGCTCATTTTTGGTTTTGAACTTGGCTTGGATTCTCCCTTATCTGGCTATTTCTTTAGGATAGTTCCTCCCTTTGCTGACTTATATCATTGTTTTTCATTTCTTCCTCTTGAAATATTTCACTGAGAATGTTCTATAGTGCTGGGTTTCTATTTGTAAAAGATAGAAAGATATTTTCCCTCTTCACTTAAAGAGGAAAACGGATGTAGCTGATCCCTGAGCAGAAAATTTTTATCAAGGATTGAAGGATGCCAGGAGCAGGGGCAGAAGCAGGACTATTTGGGATTGAGAATATGCTCAATTGGGGACTATGAATGTAGATATTGGGGATCATTCACACATGCATACCTATCCATTATATTCACAATCTACTGACACTTTCCTCAATCCTATTTTATTCTTTTTTTTTTCTTTTTGTCTTTTTTTTTTTTTTAATCTGTACAGCAGAGAGCTGTGCATAATGGTAAAGCCAGTTCACGTGATGGATCTTGCCCATCATCTCAGGAAAGTGTGACGCAGAGGAAATTCTTCCTCCTGAGATATGCCTGCTATCATCAGTGTGGGAGTGATTCAGTAATTTAGCCCGATGCTCTTGGGGATATAATCAGGCAAAGGCAAGTGGTGATGCCTCATGTGGTCTGGGGTCCCAGGAGCAAAACGTGGTGTCAAGAAGAAAGCATTCCTCATCCAATTTCAATCTTCTGTTCCTTATGATTTCAGTTACTCCTCTCAAGATTCATTACACAGAGATAAGTGGCAGAAAGACTGATTCATTACACAGAGATAAGTGGCAGAAGGATCCTTGATCCTTCATTGATTCGTGTGCATTCAATTCCACACAGAAAAACATATCAATTGCTTACCAGTTCTCCTGTGACATGAAAACCATTCATTTGAGATCTCCTCTTATCAAAGGGGAGGGAGCAGGCATTGGGCAGCTAGGTGTGAAGGGCATGGGGCTTCTAGTCTCTGGAAGGAGACGGCACTTGGTTGCACTCCTCAGAGAGTGTGTGAAGCCTTGAGCAACATAAACTTTTACGAGTGGCTCATGTGACTAGGCCTGCACCTCAAATTCCACCTGAGGTCACAGAGGAGCGGCCTGAGAACACAGTGGTGTCACGGTTCCCATGGCAACCAGAGACCATTCCACTCCTGGCTGCTACAAGCCAACATTCACGACAAGCACCTGCTCAACTGTGAGGGTAAGTGGATAGACGAATGGAGCGGCTGCCAGGGTCCTGTGTTTTTAAAGAAGTAATGCTATCCTTTTTCCCTCGATAGCAAGAAACCAGGCTGTAAGCGGTGTGCAGCCCCGTGGTCCATAAATCATTCCATGTCCAGAAAAGACAAGGGTTACCACTGATGCCTGACATCTCGCAATTCCACCTGTGATCAATAGGTGGCGCTGTGGCCCTTTGCCCCCAAATTTCATGCTGAGAGCCCACTCAACTGGCTCCTACTGCAGGCTATAAACCCAAACAATTTCCAGGGTAACAGGCTGGGACCCAGGAGTGCCTGAGAGGACATAGCTCAACGAGCTTAGCACCAGCAACAGTGGATTTGCCCTCTGACTACACTCCTTCAGGACTGGGAAAACCCGGGCATTCTTCAGTGTCTGGAAACTAGTCTAGAGGCCTAGCAGCCACACAGAGTGATGGGTGCTGAGCGGTCAGCTCAGTAGAGCATGCAGTGCAGCGCTGTGGCTTAAGTGATCATTGCATTGGGACACATCACAGTCCATCTGTCTGGTTTCCCCTCCTTACTTACAAAGTCTGGAATGAGACAGCTATTACATGGGATGTCCATCTCCCATGTGAAGGCATGTGGCTCCACTGGTGGCTCATGAAGAGAGGAGGGAAACATTCACTCAGCATGTTGGACAGAGGACAGGACGGACCTAATAAGCAAGGAGAGTTTTTGTGTGCTCACTCTAACAGCAAGGCTCTGCCTCCTTGGCTGCTGCATTTAGACAAGGCTATACCCAGTTACTTAGCTGCTGGGATTTCTCCAGGGGCACATCAAATCTCCTCAATATGCAGAAATGTCTTGCCAATCTGTATTCACACAATGGTTCCTCTTCTTGACCAGACAAATGCCCCTCTGTCTCAAGGGCCTATGTGATACTGCCAGGAGTCCTCTAAGCAGCCAGGGAAGGTGCAGACTACAAGGTGGTGAATGAAATAACAGCTTGGTGATAGCATTATCAGCACAGTTCCACAGGGCATAACACCAGGTTTGAACATAGACCATGCTGAACGTGGAATCGTGCAAAGCTTCCAAACTGAATATTCAAAAGGGGAGATTAAGGACGTTGGGGGGCAAGAAAAGCTGGAGTTTGTTCATGCTGGAATACAACTGTGGAGAACAGACTCTATGAAACTAGCCATTGATCATGGCTAACACACAAACTACATGACATATATTCAGACTGGTCATACACTACAAATACAGGAAGTAGTTATTACACTTTCATTCTGTATGAAACCATGAACACCGACACTATTTTCCCTTGAAAGTACCTCAAAGCCCTTGCAAATTCCTGTCTCTTTTCTGTAGCTCCCAAGGGACAGCCACATATACGTATGCTGATTCCTATTTTTTCTGGCACAAGAACCATGAGTAAAGGCTTTCCTAAAATCACAGCACCTACCACACGACATCCATTTAAAACCAGTTGATCTTGTGATATGCAACTCTAATCACCAGCTCTCCAAATGAACAGTGCACCACAGTCTCAGAAATTTAATCCCCAAAAGTCTGTGAATATTCAAGTTTGAAGACCTTACATCAGCAAAACCTGAATTTCAAAACAGAAGTGTTTCCATAATAACCAACATTTGAATATAATTACTGAGAAAGAAAAGCGTTCCTTAAACATTTGCAAAGTGTCAAATCCATTTTCTTACTTGACTTGTTTCTATCCACCGCCAACGTGCCATATGCCTAATGTCTCTGGTTTTCCACTTCTGGTGTGAGTTCTTGCAAAGAGTGGTTCCAGTGTCATTCCTTACCATCCAAAGCACAATGCGTTAATTCTCACATTCCCGGTAAACATGAGAGCAACTGGCAACCGAGTTGCTGTTATGTTTCACCCAATTCTACACTGCATCTTTTGAGGGGGTCCATCAATAATAACAAGTCTAAAAAAGGGCTCCATTCCTCTTGACACTGGAGATTCAATGACATTGGTTGAGTGGGTTGTGAATGCCCAGTGACCCTCCTAAATGCACTCCAGATAGGCTAATGTCCATTCAGCCCCAAATCTTAACTTTATTCATCAAGAAGTCACATGTAAGCCACTGCCAACAGACTCTCAGAGAAAGTCCAGGGACAACAGTGGCAGTCTATTGTGTTCACCTCTTGGTTTTCCAGTTGACATTGAGGTTCACAAGAAAAGTACCCAGGTGTGGAAGTCCCCTTCATTGGAAGAGAGAATGGCAGTGTTTCCAAGAAGCCTGGAGAGTTCCAGGTCCATGTGATGTTGTCATTTTGAATTTTCTGCCACGGAAACCTGGTGAACAATGCTCAGTCAAAGAAGGTTGTGAAGAATTATTCGCATAAGCATCCTCATGAGAGACCCGTGATCTCTGTCCCAAGGAGAGTAGAGTGAGGTCATGGAAGTAATACTCTGAAGAAATGCAGGTAAGTATGCATCACTGCTCCCTTGGAGCACATATGAAAACAGAAAGGTGTCACTGTAAATGGGTTGCATATGAAATGGGTGCTGTTTTCCAGTGGTGATTCATTTTGTGGGGAGTGGAGAGGAGAAAAGAAAGATGGGAGAGGATTCTGAATTTGTTTCTTTTGATCATTTGGAATTTCTGCAATCTACCAGTGCTGGGGACTGGAACCCAGGTCTTGAGCTTGAAAGACAGGCACTCTACTTCTGGGCTACATTGCCAGCGCAGTAAGGGCCTCTGAGATACAGCACATTATTACCTTCAGTCCTACTTTCTGAAAATGTATGCAGAGAAGCAATCATAACCAAGCCAAGAAATGCCTAAGGAATTCTTAATTCTCTTGTTAACAACAATCCAGCAAGGAACTTTTTTGCATGTCAATACCCAAGACTAGTCATGTGTCCTGAGGGAAAGATTTTGTCCCTTTTCACTTAAGGAGGAAAATGGAAGTAGCTGATCCCTGAGCAGAAAATATTTGTCAGGGATCCAAGGATGCCAGGAGCAGTGGCAGAGGCAGGACTATTTGGGATTGAGAATAAACTCAGTTGGTGACTATGAATGTAGATTTGGGGATCATTCACACATGCATACCTATCCATTATATTCACAATCTACTGACACTTACCTCAATCTGATTTTTTTCTCATTTTTCCTTTGTCAATTTTTATTTTGTAAAATTCTAAACCACAGAGAGCTGTGCATAATGGAAAAGTCAGTTCAGTTGATGGATCTTCCCCATCCCCTCAGGGAGGGTGGGGTAGAGGAAGATGTTCCTCCTGTGTTATGCCTGTTTCCATCAGTGAGGGAGTGCTTCGGTAATTTAGCCACACACTGTTAGGGATATAATCAGGCAAAGGCAAGTGGTGATGCCTCATGGGGTCTGGGGTCCCAGGAGCGAAACGTGGTGTCAAAAAGAAATCTTACCTCAACCAATTTCAATCTTCTGCTCGTCATAACTTCAGTTATTCCTCTCAAGATCCATGACAGAGAGATAAGTGTCAGAAAGTTAAATCCTTGGTCCTTCATTCATTCAGGTGCATTCCATTCCACTCAGGAAAATGCATCAATTGCTTACCAGTTCTCCTGTGACATGAGAACCATTAATGGAGATCTCCTCTAATCAAAGGGGAGGGAGCAGTCATTGGGCATGTAGGTTATGAAGGGTGCAGAGCTTCTAGGCTCTGGTAGGAGATGGCACTTGGTTGACTCCCCAGACTGTTTGTGAAGCCTTGGGGAAAAAGATCTTTGACGTGTGGCTCCCGTGACATGGCTTGCATCATAGATTCCACCTGAGGTCACAGAGGAGCGGCCTGAGAACACAGAGGCATCACAGTTTCCTTTGCAACCAGAGACCATTCTGCCACAGGCTGCTTGAAGCCAACATTCAAGATGAGTACTGGCTCAGCTATGAGAGTAAGAGGATAGATGAAGGGAGTGACTGCCAGGGTCCTGCATTTTTTTTTATTTGTTTGTTTTTGGTGCACAATAGCAGGCATAGAGCCATTTTATTGGAAACTGTTAAAGGCAAGGCACTCTGAACATGGTGGTCTCCTCGAGTTTATGGTCGTGTGGCTGCCCCTAGCCTCGGTTCAGAGAAAAATTCAACCAAGAGCAGCCTCAAGTCACCTGACGTGAGAATCAAATACACTGTATTTAACAACTGGTCCCTTTGCTTTCAACTTAGCAACATACGTGAAACAAACTGTGATTTTACAGACACAATATCATGTTAATACAGAGTCCATGAAAGTCTATTAGAAAGTGTCTTTTATGAATAAACAAGTATTGACAACTGCTATAACATACTTAGGAATGTTTCAGAAAACTTTAAAAATTACTATCAAATGCCCAAGAAGTCAGAAAAATAAGACTAAAGCATTTGTGAAGGGCCATTTCCTTAGTGTGTGAGAATCCACAGTGCAGATGCCAGGTGACCTGCCCATCATCAGTACACAGCACCATTGGGGGTGAGAAGGAACACACAGTTGGCTGCAGGGGCTGCCCACCAACATTCCCAGGGGGAATTCTCTTGAATCAAAGCAACCTGGCAACTGGGAGTATTGCCTAGTATCTTTTAGGAAAAGTGTCCAGCTGTCTGGTCATCAAGAACAGTCTGTTCACTACTCATGTGTCTTGATTTTAAAGAAATGCACACCCTAGGGCACCTGGAGCTTCCCTGAGTAGCTTACAGACACCACCTCAAAGAAGCCCTCCAGAAGTCTGAGCTGAAGCACAGCTGGATAGGTGGCCTGCTAAGGCAGGCAAGCCTGTCTGCGGCAGTGTGTGGAGGGCCCTATAGCAGGCCCAACACACGGGCTTCCTGCATACTGGGTCTCACAGGGGGGCTGGCCTGTGCACAGAACTTCTCCCTTTTTGGGGTGGACTTCCCAGGACCCATGATCCCAAAATGACCACCCCCAGACAGACAGGCTGACAGGCAGGCAGAGGGCCAATGCTCATGAGAGTATTTCCAAGGACTTGTGACTACCCAGCTGCTGGTGGGGCTGGAGGGAAGGTGAGGTGGGCATCAGAACACCCACTCCCACCTGTGGGCATTCACGTTCCACAGGTAAAGATGCTCAAGTTCTATCAAAGATGCAAATCAAAAAATGTCATCCCAGAGGAGTCTGAACTCTTACATGAGAACATGAGGGGGAAAATCTCCTGGTGGGGCATCCAAAATTTATTAAATCAAAAAGTAAGGTGATTTTAACTATTCTATTCTTTAATGCTCTTCAATGTAGTTGCAGTTAGGAAATAAATCCTTATCAGACTGTGTAAGGGACACTGTTTTCAACAGAAAGCTACCTGAGTTAACATGTACAAAGGTTCAAAGAAATGGGCAAACAGATGCCACCCATGGATTTTTTTGGGAAATAACAATGGACTGGTCAGTTCACCCATGACACAAGTGAAAGTGACCTTCCCCATCACTGTGTGAAGCCTGCTGGTGGAGAGAGGCCGTGGGACCTGGGCTGCTGCAGCAGATCTGCCAGCACATCTGGACCTGGACCATCAGGTTGCTCACCTGGTAATCAGCTTGACAACTGAGATGGGCAGGCGACAGTGAAGGAAAAACAGCAAGAGCCCAACAAGATTAACCTCTTGAGCAACTAAATACAGAAACAGGTGGGAGGGACAGAAGGCCACAGCCTGCAGGAGCAAGAGCAGGATGGTCCTTTCAGGGCAGCACCCAGCGCCCTGCTGGAGGCTAGCCCTTGATGGAGCAGGCCCCTGCCTGTGCTGGGCAGCTCACACCTGCAGGGCCTGGGACTGCCTGATCTGTGGAACGCGTGTTCCACTTGTGCTAAAACTTCACATACGGCTTTTGTTCTTTAAACAAACCATATTTTTTTTTCTGATTTCCTCATGTCTCAACTTCATCTCGGCTCTCCTCTCCTCCTGCCAGACCCTCCTTTCTTCCTGCTCTCTCATGGCCCACTCGCCACCTTTATCTGGCTTCTGACTTCTCTTCCACTGGCAGCAGAAGCAGCAGCAGACAGTGATGCCCAGGAGGACGGTGCCCCCCAAGACAGACATAGCAATGATCAACGCCTCAAAGTTCACCCAGCAAACACCCCAGCGTGCAGAGCTCAGCTTGCAGAGAGAACCAGGGGGCAGTATTTTTCTGACTGGGTAGTCCAAGCAAGCATGCATTATTAGCATTGCACCACAGACAAGAGACATTCTTCAGGCACTCTTCACAGGATCGGTTTGTGTTCTGAGAACAACCGCCTCAGGGCGGTTCCTGCGCGGCGCCCGCTGTGATGAGCAGCAGGAGCAGGGCGCCGCCTATGAGGGGCAGCCCGCAGCATGGCGTCGGCCCGCGAGCCCCTCCTGGCACCATGGTCGGTGGGCAGGTGAGTGGTCTCGACACCAACTACTCCGACGCCAGCCCCGCGGCCTCTCGGGTCCTGCGTTTTTAAAGAAGTAATACTTTCCTTGTTGCCTGGTCAACTAAAAGCCAGGCTGTAAGCAGTATGCAGCCCCATGGGCGATAAATCCCTCCATGTCCAGGCAAGACAAGGATTCCCACTGAATCCTGACAGCTCGCTCTTCCACCTGGGCCCTCAAGGTGTTTCTGTGCTCCGTTGCCCGCACCATTCATGATGAGATCCTGCTCACCCTGCTCCTGCTGCAGGCAGGAGGCCATTCAACTACTGACCGCGTCCAGTCAGTTCATGGCGAATTTCATAGTGTCTCTTCTCTGAAGTTGATTTCCAACATGAAAAACCTCCAGGTTTCTTGCCCCCCAAAACGTCCTTACTGTCTCCTTTAGACTATACAGCTTGGAATCTTTTCACCATTCCACGTTTACCATGGTATATGTTAATACTCCTGTTATGCCCTGTGAAACTGTGCTTATCATGCCATCTCCAGGCTGTTATTTTATTCACTGACTTGTAGTCTGCTCCCTCCCAGGGCTGCATACAGGTCTCCTGGCAATATCCCACAGACCCTTATGAAAGAGTGGCATTTGTCTTGTCAAGAAGATGAACAATTGTATGAATACAGTTTGGCAAGACATTTCTGCAACTTGAGGAGTTTTCATGTGCCCCTGGAGAAATCCCAGCAGGTAAGTAACTGGGTACAGCCTAATCTTAAGGCAGAAGCCATGGAGGAGGGGCCTGGCAGTTGGAATGAGCACACAACAACTCTCCTTGCTTGTTATGTCTGTCCTGTCCTCTGTCCAACATGTTGAGTGAATAATTCCCTCTTCACTTCATGAGCCACCAGAGGAACCACACACCTTCAAATGGAAGACGGACATCCCACATAACAGCTGTCTCCTTTCCAGACTTTGTAGGATAGGAGGGGAAACCCAACAGATGGAATGTGATAAGTTCCAATTCAATGATCACATATGCCATGGCGCAGCACTGCAAGCTCTAGTGAGCTGAGTGCTCACCACCCATCACTGTGTGGGTGCTAATGCTCTAGGCTAGTTATCTGACTCTGAAGAATGTCCGGGTTTTACCAGTCCTATAGTACTGTGGTCAGAGGGCAAATCCACTGGTGCCGGTGCTAAGCTTTTTGAGCTACGTCCCCTCAGGCATCGCTCCATCCTAGACTGTTCCACTGGAACTTGTGGGGGCTTATAGCCTGCAGCCAGAGTCAGGTGAGCAGGCTGTCAACATGAATGATGTGGTCCACGGAGCACAGCGCCACCTAGCATTCCTGGGTGGAAGTGCGAGCTGTCAGGCTTCAGTGGGAACTCTTGTGATGCCTGGACTTGGAGGGATTTATTGCTCACGGGGCTGCTTACCGCTTACAGCCTGGTTTCCCATTGACTAGGCAACAAAGATACTATTACTTCTTTAAAAACACAGAACCCTGGCAGCCGCTCCCTTTGTCTATCCTCTTACCCTCACAGCTGAACCAATGCTTGTCTTGAATGTTGTCTTGAAGCAGCCAAGAGTGGAGTGGTCTCTGGTTGCCATGGAACCGTGAAGCCAATGTGATTTCAGGCCACTCCTCCATGGCTTAGGTGGAATCTGCAATGCTGGTAATATCATGTGAGCCACTTGTCAAAGTTCATGTTGCCCAAGGCTTCACAAACACTCTGGGGAGTGCAACCAAGTGCCTTCTCCTACTGGAGCCTGGAAGCCCTGCACCCTTCACAACCTAGCTGCCCAATGCCTGCTCCCTCCCTTTTGATTAGAGGAGATCTCCCATGAATGGTTCTCATGTCACAGGATAACTGCTGAGCAATTGATGTGTTTTTCTGAGTGGAATGGCATGCACTGGAATAAAGAAAGGCACAAGGATATGACTTTCTGCAACTTATCCCTCTGTAATGAGTCTTGAGAGGAATAACTGAAATCATAATGAGCAGGAGATTGAAATTGGATGAGGAATGTTTTCTTTTTGATGCCACTTTTTGCTTCTGGGACCCCAGACCACATGAGACATCACCACTTGCCTTTGCCTGTTTATATCCCAAACAGCATGTGGCTAAATTACTGAAGCACTCCCTCACTGATTGAAAAAGGCATAACTCAGGAGGAACAACTTCCTCTGCCTCACCAATTACTGAGAGGATGGGCAAGATCCATCACCTGAGCTGGCTTGTCCATTATGCCCAGCTCTATGCTGTCTAGAACTTTTAAAAAAAGATGACAAAATGAAAAATAAGAAAAAATCGGATCAAGAAAAATGGTTAGGTATGCATGTGGAAATGAACCTCAAAATCTACTTCCATAGTCACCAATTGAGCATATTCTTATTCCCAAATAGTCCTGCCTCAGCCCCTGAACCTGGCATCCTTTCATCCCTGATAAAAATTTTCTGTTCAGGGATTAGCTACATCCATTTTCCTCCTTATGTGAAGAGGGAAAAAATGTTTCCCTTAGGATACACCCTAGCCATGTGTATCGAAATGCAAAAAAGTTCCTTGCTGGATTTTTGTGAACAACAGAATTAAAAATTCCTTAGGCATTGTTTTGCTTGGTCATGATTGCTTGCCTGCATACATTTTCAAAAAGTAGGACTGCAGGTGTTCAAGTGTTGTAACTCAGAGACCTGCCCTGTGCTGGCGATATAGCCCACTGCATACTGGGCCTGCCGCTCAAGTGCGAAACCAAGTTCCAGTCCTGAGCATTGGGTGATTGTGGAAATTCCAAACAAACAAAAGAAACCAATTCAGAATCCTCTCCCATCTTTCTTTTCTCTCCTCCACTCCTCATAAAGTGAAGCATCACTGCAAAACAGCACCCGTTTCACATGCAACCCATTTTCCCTGACACTTCTCAGTTTGCAAATGTGCTCCAAGAGAGCAGTCATGCCCACTCACCTGCACTTCTTGAGAGAACTACATCCACAACCTCATTCTACTCTCCTTAGGACAGAGATCACGGGTCTCTCATGAGGATGCTTATGTGAATAATTATTCACAACCTTCTTTGACTGAGCATTGTTCACCAGGTTTCCGTGGCAGGAAATTCAAAATGACAACATCACAAGGACCTGGAACTCTTCAGGCTTCTTGGAAACACTCCCATTCTCTCTGCCAATGAAGGGGACTTCCACACCTGAGCACTTTCCACATGAACCTCAATGTAAACTGGAAAACCAAGTAGTGAATACAAAAGACCGCCGCTCTTGTCCCTGGACTTTCTCTGGGAGTCTGCTTTGCAGTGGCTTGCATGTGACTTCTTGAAGAATAAATTGAGGATTTGGGGCTGAATCAATGTTAGCCTCTGTGGGGAGCATTCAGGAGGGTCATGGGGGATTCACAACCCACTCAACCAATATCATTGGAGCTGACGTGTTAGGAGGAATGGAGCCCTTTTTGAGACTCTTGTTAATGTTGATGGACCTCCTCAAGAGATGCAGTGTAGATTTGGGTGAAGCATAACAATTCAGTTTGGGAGTTGCTCTCATATTTACCGGGTTTCTGGGAAGAAATGCATTGTGCTTTGGATGTTGACCAATGACACAAGTACCACACTTTGCAAGAACTCACACTGGAAGAAGAATTTCAGAGACATTATGCATACGGCACATTGGTGGTGGATACAAAAAGTAAAGAAAGAAAATAGATTTGACAATTTTTAAATGCTTGAGGAAGGCTTTTCCTTCTCAGTAGTTGTATTAAATTGTTTGTTATTATGGAACCTCTGGGTTTGATACTAAGGTTTTGCTGATTTAGGGTCTTCAAACATGATTATTTGTAGAAATTTGGGGGATTACTTTACTGAGATTGTGGTGCACTCTTCATTCGGAGAGCCAGGAATTAGTGTTGCATATCCCAGGATCAACTGGTTTAAATTATAGGTCGTGGGGTAGGTGCTGTGATGTTAGGAAAGCATTTGCTCATGGTTCTTGTGCCAGAAAAAATAGGAATCAGCAAACGTATATTTGGGTATCCCTTGGGAGCTACAGAAAAGAGACACAAAGTTGCAAGGGCATTGACATACTTTGAAGGAAAATTAGGGTCGGTGTTCATGGTTGCCTAAAGAATGAAAGGGCAGTAACCACTTCCTGTATTTGTAGTGAATGATGAGTCTGAATATATGTCATGGAGTTTGTGGGTTGACTATGAACAATGGTCAGTTTCATAGTGTCTCTTCTCTGAACTAGTTTTCCAGCATGAACAACCTCCATCTTTTCTTGCCCCCCAACCATCCTTACTGTCCCCTTTTGTATATTCAGCTTGGAAGCTTTGCACCATTCCACATTCAGCATGGCCTATGTTCACACCTGGTGTTATTCCCTGTGAAACTGTGCTCATCATTCCTTCACCAGGCTGTTTTTCATTTGCTGGTTTGTAGTCTGCTCCCTCCCGGGGCTATTTAGAGGACTCCTGGCAATATCCCACAGGCCTTTGAGACAGAGGGGCATTTGTCTGGCCAAGAAGAGGAACCATTGTATGAATGCAGATTGGCAAGACTTTTTTGAATCTTGAGGAGATTTGATGTGCCCCTGAAGAGATCCTAGCAGGTAAGTAACTGGGTACAGCCTTGTCTTAATGCAGCAGCCAAGGAGGAGGGGCCTGGCAGTTGGAGTGAGCATACAACAACTCTCCTTGCTTGTTAGGTTTGTCCTGTCCTCCATCCAACATGCTGAGTGAATGATTCCCTCCTCTCTACATGAGCCAACTGAGGAGCCACACACCTTCACATGGAACACAGACATCCCACATAACAGCTGTCTCCTTTGCAGACATTGTAGGTTAGGAGGGGAAACCCAACAGATGGAATGTGATATGTCCCAATTCAATGATCACTTAAACTGGGGCGCAGCAGTGCAAGCTCTTTTCACCTGAGCACTCACCACACATCACTCTGTTTGTCTGCTAGGCATATAGGCTAGTTTTCTGACCCTGAAGAAGACCACGGTTTTCCCAGTTCTGGAGGAGTGTGGTCATAGGGCAAATCCACTGTTGCTGGTGCTAAGCTTGTTGAGCTATGTCCTCTCAGGCACTGCTTGGTCCCAGCCTGTTCTTCTGGATCTTGTGGGGGCTTATAGCCCGCAGCAGGAGCAAGGCAGCAGGCTCTCAGCATGAATGGTGCCAGTCACAGAACACATCACCACCTAGAGGGTGAGGGTGGAAGTGCGAGATCAGGCTTCAGTGGGAACACTTGTCTTGCCTGGACATGGAGGGTTTATCACCCAAGGGGCTGGTTACTGCTTACAGCCCGGTTTTTTGTTGGCCAGGCAACAAGGATAGTATTACTTCTTTAAAAACGCAGGATCCTGGCAGCCACTCCCTTCGTCTATCCCCTTACCTTCACAGCTGAACCAGTGCTTGTCTTGAATGTTGGCTTCAAGCAGCCGGTTGCGGAATGGTCTCTGGTTCCATGGGAACCAAGAGGCCACTGTGTTCTCAGGCTGCTCTCCTGTGACCTCAGCTGGAATCTGTGGTGCTGGCCATGTCACGTGAGCCACTCCTCAAAGTTCATATTGCCCAAGGCTTTACAAACCCTCTGTGGAGTGCAACCAAGTGCCTTCTCCTACGTGAGCCTAGAAGGCCTGCACACTTCACAACCTAGCTGCCCAATGCCTGCTCCCTCCCCTTTGATTAGAGGAGATCTCCCATAAATGATTCTTAGGTCACAGGAGAACTGGTAAGCAATTGATGCATTTTTCTGAGTGGAATGAAATGCACCTGAATGAATGAAGGATCAAGGATATGGACTTTCTACCACTTATCTCTGTGTAATGAATCTTGAGAGGAATAACTGAAATCATAATGAGCAGAAGTTTGAAATTGTGTAAGGAATATTTTCTTTTTGACACCACGTTTCTCTTCTGGGACCCCAGAACCAATGAGGCATCACCACTTGCATTTGCCTATTTATATCCCCAACAGCATCTGTCTAAATTACTGAATCACTCCCTCACTGATGGAAACAGGCATAACACAGGGGGAACAACTTCCTCTGCCTCTCCAATTCCTAAGAAGATGGGCAAGATTGAACACCTGAACTGGCTTTTCCATTATGCACAGCTCTCTGCTGTTTAGAATTTTTCAAAAAAAAAATGACAAAAGGAAAAATAAGAAAAAAATAGGATCGAGGAAACTGTCAGTAGATTGTGAATATAATGGCTAGGTATGCATGTGTGAATGATCCCCAAAATCTACTTTCATATTCACCAATTGAGCATATACTTAATCACAAATAGTCCTGCCTCAGCCCCTGCTGCTGGCATTTTTGGAAACCTGCTAATTTTTTTTTCTGTTCAGGAATCAGGTGCATTCATTTTCCTCCTTACGTAAAGAGGAAAATCATGTTTCCCTCAGGACATACATCTAGCCTTGGGTATTGACATGCAAAAAAGATCCTGCTGGATTTTTGTGAACAAGAGAATTAAGAATTTCTTAGGCATTGTTTGGCTTGGTCATGATTGCTTGCCTGCACACATTTTCACAAAGTAGGACTGTAGGTGATCAAGTGTTGTAACTCAGAGGTTGGTCCTATCATGGAATATAGCCGATCAAGTAGAGTGCTTGCTTCTCAAGCTGGGGACATGAGTTTGAGTCCACAGTACTGGTGGATTGTGGAAATTCCAAACAAATAAAAGAAACCAATTCAGAATCCTCTCTGCTCTTTCTTTTCTTTTCTCTTCTCCTCTCCTCACAAAATGAATCAACACTGGAAAACAGCACCTGCTTCACATGCAACCCATTTCCACTGACACATTTCAATTTGCAAATGTACTCCAAGAGAGCTTTCATGCCCACTCACCTGATTTCTTTAGAGTACTATTTTCATGACCTCACTCTACTGTCGTTAGGACAGAGATCACCAGTCTCTCATGAGAATGCTTATGTGAATAATTCTTCACAACCTTCTTCCATTGCGCATTGTTCACCAGGTTTTGGTGGCAGGAAATTCAAAATGACAACCGCACTTGTACTTGGAACTCTCCAGGCTTCTTGGAAACACTCCCATTCTCTCTGCCAAAGAAGGGGACTTTCACACCTGAGCACTTTTCTCGTGAAGCTCAAAGTCAACTGGAAAATCAAGATGTGAACACAAAAGACCACTGCTCTTGTCCCTGGACTTTCTTGGAGAGTCTGTTGGCAGTGGCTTGCATGTGACACCTTGATGAATAAAGTTAGGATTTGGGGCTGAATCGATGTTAGCTTCTATGAAGAGCATTCAGGAGGGTCACGGGAGATTCACAACTTACTCAACCAATATCATTGGAGCTGAAGTGTCAGGAGAAATGGAGCCCTTTTTGAGACTCCTGTTCATGTTGAGGAACCCCCTCAAGAGATGCAATGTAGAATTGAGTGAAGCATAACAACAACTCAGTTTGCGAGCAACCCACTCAACCAATATCATTGGAGCTCCAGTGTCAGGAGGAATGGAGCCCTTTATTAGACTCCTGTTCATATTGATGGAACACCCCAAGAGATGCAGTGTAGTATTGGGCGTAGCATAATAACAACTCAGGTGGCGAGTTGCTCTCATGTTTACCAGGGATCTGGGAATTAATGCACTGTGCTTTGGATGGTAAGGAATGACACAAGAACCACTCTTAGCAAGAACTCACACCAGAAGAAGAAAATCAGAGACATTAGACATAAGCACGTTGGTGGTGGATAGAAGCAAGTCAAGAAATAAAAGGGATTTGACAATTTGAAACTGCTTGAGGAAAGCTTTTCCTTCTCAGTAATTATATTAAAATATAGGTTATTATGGAACCACTTCATTTTGATATTCAGGTTTTGCCAATGTAGGGTGTTCAAACTTGAATGTTCGTAGACCTTTTGGGGATTAAGTTTCTGAGATTGTGGTGCACTCTTCATTTGGAGAGACAGGGATTAGAGTTGCATATCCCAGAATCAACTGGTTTAAATTGTAGGTCGTTGGGTAGGTGCTCTGATGTTAGGAAAGCCTTTGCTCATATTTCTTGTGCCAGAAAAAATAGGAACCACTATACATATATATGGCTGTCCGATGGGAGCTACAGAAAAGGGACAAGAATTTGCAAGGGCATTGATGTACTTTCAAGGGAAATTAGGATCCCTGTTCATGGTTGCATATAGAATGAAAGGGTAATAATCAGTTCCTGTATTTGTAGTGTACGATGAGTCTGAATATATGTCATGGAGTTTGTGGGTTGACCATGAACAATGGTCAGTTTTATAGTGTCTCTTTTCTGAAGTAGTTTTCCAGCATGAACAACCTCAAGCTTTTTTTGCCCCCCAAACGTCCTTACTGTCCCCTTTTATATATTCAGCTTGGAAGCTTTGTACCATTCCATGTTCAGCATGGTCTATGTTTAAACCTGGTGTTATGCCCTGTGAAACTGTGCTCATCATGCCTTCACCAGGCTGTTATTTCATTCACTGGCTTGTAGTGTGTTTCCTCCCGGGGCTGCTTAGAGGACTCCTGGCAATATCCCACAGGCCCTTGAGACAGAGGGGCATTTATCTTGTCCAGAAGATGTACCATTGTGTGAATACAGGTTGGCAAGACTTTTCTGCTCCTTGAGGAGTTTTGATGTGCCCCTGGAGAGATCCCAGCAGGTAAGTAACTGGGTACTGCCTATTCTTAATGCAGCAGCCAAGGAGGAGGAGCCTGGCCATTGGAGTAAGCACACAACTCTCCTTGCTTGTTAGGTTTGTCCTGTCCTCTGTCAAAAAGGCTGAGTGAAAGATTCCCTCCTCTCTTCATGAGCCACCAGAAGAGCCACACAAGTTCACATGGAACACAGACATTCCATGTAACAGCTGTCTGCTTTTCAGACGTTGTAGGTTAGAAGGGGAAACCTGACAGATGGAATGTGACATGTTCCAATTCATTAATCACATATGCCACGGTGCAGCACTGCAAGCTCTAGTGAGCTGAGTGCTCACCATCCATCACTCTCTGTGTCTGCTAGGTCTCTAGGCTAGTTTCCTGACTCTGAAGAAGAGCCGGGTTTTCCCAGTCCTGGAGCAGTGTGATCAGAGGGCAAATCCACTGATGCCAGTGTTATGCTTGTTGAGCTACGTCCTCTCAGGCACCCCTGGGTCCCAGTCTGTTCCACTGGAACTTGTGGGGCTTGTAGCCTGAAGTAGGAGCCAGGTGAGCAGACTCTCAGCATGAATGGTGCAAGCAACTGAGTACATCGGCACCTAGTGAGCCTGGGTGGAAGTGTGAGCTGTCAGGCTTCAGTGGGAACACTTGTCTTGCCTGGACATGGAGGGATCTATCACCTAGGAGACTGCACACTGCTTACTGCCTGGTTTGTCCTTGGTGAGGCAACAAGGACAGTATTACTTCTTTAAAAATGCAGGACCCTTGCAGCTACTCCCTTCATCTATCCTGTTACCCTCACTGCTGATTCTGTGCTTTTCTTGAATGTTGGGTTGAAGAGGCCAGGTGTAGAATTGTCTCTGGTTGCCATGGGAACCATGAGGCCAATGTGTTCTCAGGTTGCTCCTCTGTGGCTTTGGTTGTTTTATGTGGTGCATGCCACGTCACGTGAGCCACTGGTCAAAGTTCATGTTGTCGAAGGCTTCACAAAACCTCTGGGGATTGCAATCAAGTGCCTTCTCCTACTGGAGCCTAGAAACCTCTCGCCCTTCACAGTCTAGCTGCCCAATGCATGCTCCCTCCCTTTTGCTTAGAGGAGATCTCCCATAAATTTTTCTCCTGTCACAGGAGAACTGGTAATCAATTGATGTGTTTTTCTGAGTGGAATTGAATGCACCTGAATGAATGAAGGATCAAGGATATGACTTTCTGCAACTTATTTCTCTGTAATGAATCTTGAGAGGAATAACTGAAATCATAATGAGCTGAAGATTGAAATTGGATGAGGAATATTTTCTTTTTGACACCTTTTTTTCGCTTCTGGGCCCCCAGACCCCATGAGGCATCACCACTTGCCTTTGCCTGTTTATATCCCCAACACTGTCTGACTAAATTACTGAAGTACTCCCTCATTGATGGAGACAGGCATAACACAGGGGGAACAACTTCCTCTACCTCACCCTTTCCTGAGAGGATGGGCAAGATCCATCACCTGAATTGGCTTCCTGTTATGCCCAGCTCTCTGCTGTTTAGAATTTTTCAAAAAAAGTGACAAAAGGAAACATAAGGAAAAAGTAGAATTGAGGAAACTGTTAGTAGATTGCGAATATAATTGCTAGGTATGCATGTGTGAATGATCCCCAAAATCTACATTCATATTTACCAATTGAGCATATTCTCAATCCCAAAGAGTCCTGCCTCAGCCCCTGCACCTGGTGTCCTTGGATCCCTGCTAAAAATTTTCTGTTCAGGGATCAGATACATCCATTTTTCTCCTTATGTGAAGAGGGAAAAATTGGACACACCACTAGCCTTGGGTACTGACATGCAAGAAAGATCCTTGCTGGATTGTTTTGAACAAGTGATTTAAGAATTCCTTTGGCATTGTTTGGCTTGGTCATGATTGCTTGCCTGTATACATTTTCACAATGTAGTACTGTAGATGATCAAGTGTTGTAACAGAGGTTGGTCCTGTGGTGGCGATATAGCCCAACAAGTAGAGTGCCTGCTTTCAAGCTGGGGACCCCGGTTTGAGTTCCCAGCACTGGTTGATTATGGAAATTCCAAACAAACAAAAGAAGCCAATTCAAAATCATCTTCCCTCTTTCTTTTCTCTTCTCCACTCCTCACAAAATGAATCAACACTGGAAAACAACACCTGTTTCACATGCAATCCATTTCCACTGACACCTTTCAGTTTGCAAATTTAAGGACTCAAATGAATCGACCCTCACTTTCTTGAAGACTTTAGTGTACTTACTATGCAATAAAATAAATAAATAGCAAAAGCAACAAAGTTGATTGTATTATCTCTTGGAAAAAACAGAATTTCTTTTTTCTCTCTTTTGTTTCTTTCTTTCTTCTTTTTTTGGTACTGGAGATTTAACCCAGGACCGCTTTACAAGTGATATATTATTTTGAGTCACTGTCTTTGCTAAATTGTTTAAGAGCTTTGCTACCTTGCTGAGGCTGTTATTGAATTTACAATCATTCTGTTTCTTTCTCCCAATCTCTGAGATTGCAGGCATGCATCAACGCCCCTGGCAGTAATCAAAATTTCCTTGTTACCTTTGAGAAGATAAAATTTTCTTTGTTTCCTTTAAATAAGTTAGAGGCAAAATTGAAAGCACTCAGAGTATTCCCAGAGAAAAGTGGATTTTTGATGTTCCTTGACATTCCTTTTGCATTTCAGATACTCATGAATATTTCTATCATAGCCATTGATTTTGTGATTTTGTCAAAGAGCATTAAATGCACTTTGACAAAGAGAGGATGGGTGGGGAAAATTAAGAGGGAAATATCAACATAAACTCTTAAAAAAGAGTATAATCTTTTCAAGCATATGTAAATAACTTGCCATTTTTGTTTAAACATAGTTGGCCAACTCATTTCCTTTTTAATGAAGAAAATACAAATAGGAATGCACGCTTCAAACAAATAGTAAAATACTAAGAGAGTAGAAGTGTACAAATTGCCAAAGACAAATTCACCATTTAAAAAGTAAATTATTAATCTATTACTGAGTAATAACCTGAAATATTCATACTTATAAAATTTAGGGAAATTTTCCAAAAAATGTAACTATTGAAATAATTTGTGAAAAATTAAAAATGCAATTTTGGAAAACCGCATGGGTTTTTAAAACTAAGTTCTATCAAAGTATTCTGAGAGTAACAAAAATTACAAAGCTAATCTACTAAGTTTTTTCTTCTCGTAGAAACAATTTACTCAAAACAAAAAGTACATCTAATTTTGTTTTACTTTCAAGTTACTTAAAATCAGATTGCCTAAAATTATATAAGTAAATAACTACCAATTAAATTACTAAGCACAAAATAAATGCAGTCATGGCAGCAAGCATATAAAGGGACCCCATTTCAGTGTTGGATTTTAAATTATTGGGTCTTTGAACACATTTTAAGTTCTTAAAAATCATTAATGATCCCAAGTATTTTTACTTATATAGATTACTGCTAATGTTTGCCATAAAATATGAGAAAAATTAAAACACTTAATTATGCATTAAAACACCTCTCATGTTAGCATAAATAACATTTTTATGAAATTTTTTTTCCAAAAAATTAGTTAAGAATGGTCTTTTTTAACATTTTAATAAATTGTTTAGAGTTTATTTTGCTAGAAGACAGCTGTATTCTGAATTTGCATTTGATTTCTCTATGTTGTGATATGTTGCTTTACTCCATATCACAACATATCATAATATATATAGCTTTATGAAGAAAATCAAATCTCACTGATATAAAGTTGGAAAAGAAGAGAAATATTTGAGTAGTATTTTCTAATTATTGTAGGTAGTATTCTTTGATATATTAGAATTAGATTAAGTTCTTTCTTCAAGGATATATGATAAATTATATCCATAAACTATTCATAATTTTCTTAAAATTTTCTGGTCACTCTTGCACTTTAAATGAATCTTTTACCATGCATGATTCTATAATATGAGGTGCTGATAACTGGAAAAAATATTTATTTTTAGTTATAGGTTGAAATTTTTATATATTTATTCAAAATTAAAAAAAAAACCCTCTATTTGTTAATATCACAACTGACCTCATCAGAAAAGTTTCTAAGTAGTGGGAACATATTAAGCTTAAAGCAGCAGATACAAAAATTCTAAATCTAAGTTGTATTTGTAAGCCTGAATTTTAGTATTGGCAAGAAATACCTGCAATTGATTTCTTTGAAGTGACAAGATTAATTAATTAATTTCGAGAAAAGTGTGCCAAATATCTAAGTCTGAATAATCACAGTTTGTTGGTCAATTTTCCTAGAAAAAATGATGTTCCTTGGAAAAAAAGGGGGGGGGGCTAGTTCATCTTGTAGCCAAATAATCACCCAAAAACTTTTCCTTGAGATAACTAGAGTATTTCTGTGTGCAGTCCATGCATTTTTATATAATTCCCATTTCATCATACATATACAACACAAAAATACTAGTAATTTACTCAAGGATGGAAATTTAATTAAATTAATGCATTTTACTGCTTGGCAAAATATTTTAAGTGTAACTGACACTTTTTCTCTAAGAATTTGCAGTGGTAAAGAATAGCGTGATATACTTTGGTGGTACTGCCTGAATGTATACCAGGAAACAGCAGTTTTATCCTTATTGCTTCTTGATCAACAGTGCAAATATTAACACAGGGAAAAAAGAAAATAACATTTAGTGCACTTCTGAAAATATATTTTTACCTCTGGACACTCCCTGAAAGGGTATCCAAAACATGGGGTCCGTGGGCCACACATGGGAACCCACACCTTTTAGTATTTGCTGCTGACAACCAACATAAACCACCCACAAAATTCTGTCAATTATTTTTCAGTGGGCTCAGAAAAAATTTCCAAACTCACATGAAAGTGATAACACATTGTGACAATGGTTTTTCTTTTATACCTAACCACATGGAGGAATTTATAAATATTTAATTATTCCATCCCAAAATCCGCTAGCATTAAATCCCCTTTTTCATTAATGAGAAGGTTCTACGGTTTCAAGTCTTGATGCAACACCATTCTTCTGTGGCAATATTTAACCCATGTAGAATTTGGTATAGAAACAGGTAAAAAAGCAAATAATTAAAAATTAGTCTTAAAGATATCAAAAGATACTTTGGTATTAGCATAATATGGTAAGTAGAAAAGCAACTGTCCTAGAATAGTAAAAGAAAAAAAATTAAATCGTTTTAAGGACAATGCCTTTTCCATTTTGAGTTGTTTCCTCAATTTTAGTTTATTGTTCAATTTGAAGCATCTATCATTTGTGTCAACAGTGTCTATAAAAATAAATATTATAATATAACAAAATTTTGTTTTCAAAGTAATAGTTCATTTGTTAGAGAAACCAGCTTAAACAGATGTATCCTCTATACTACTAAAG
Source organism: Sciurus vulgaris (assembly GCF_902686455.1). Taxonomy (NCBI): domain Eukaryota; kingdom Metazoa; phylum Chordata; class Mammalia; order Rodentia; family Sciuridae; genus Sciurus; species Sciurus vulgaris. The sequence continues at coordinate 29,009 of NW_027632701.1, read as the reverse complement.
CTTATAGATTGATTATAAAATTTCAGTATGTCAAACAAACAGAGGCAAATACTCCCTTATAAAACAATCTGATCTGGATCAGTACTTTTAAATGTGGCATTGGACTTAGTGGCTTTATGGAAAGTCTCAGGTATTAGAGAATGGGGCTGCATAACCTGGAAAATTACCAGTAATAAAAATAACACAATCAGCTTTTTTTAAATTTTTTTTATTTTTATTTTTATTTTTTTATTGTAAACAAATGGGATACATGTTGTTTCTCTGTTTGTACATGGTGTAAAGGCATACCATTTGTGTAATCATAAATTTACATAGAGTAATGTTGTTTGATTCATTGTTATTTTTTCCTTCCCCCCACCCCTACCACCCCTCTTTTCCCTCTATACAGTAATTCCTTCCTCCATACTTGCCCCCCTCCCTAACCCTAACTCTAACCCTAACACTAACCCTTCCCTCCCCCCCATTATGTGTCATCATCCACTTATTAGCGATATCATTCGTCCTTTGGCTTTTTGAGATTGGCTTATCTCACTTAGCATGATATTCTCCAATTTCATCCATTTGCCTGCAAATGCCATAATTTTATCATTCTTTATGGCTGAGTAATATTCCATTGTATATATATACCACAATTTCTTTATCCACTCATCAATTGAAGGGCATCTAGGTTGGTTCCAAAGTCTGGCTATTGTGAATTGAGCAGCTATGAACATTGATGTGGCTGTATCTCTGTAGTATGCTGATTTTAAGCCCTTTGGGTATAGGAGTGGGATAGCTGGGTCAAATGGAGGGTCCATTCCAAGTTTTCTAAGGAATCTCCACACTGCTTTCCAGAGTGGCTGCACTAATTTGCAGCCTCACCAGCAATGTATGAGTGTACCTTTCTCCACACATCCTCGCCAACACCTGTTGTTGCTCGTATTCTTGATAATCGCCATTCTAATTGGGGTGAGATGGAATCCTAGGGTGGTTTTGATTTGCATTTCTCTTATTACTAGAGATATTGAACATTTTTCCATATGTTTGTTGATTGCTTGTAGATCTTCTTCTGTGAGGTCTCTATTCATTGGAGTAGAGTTTTTTGAGTTCTTTATAGATTCTGGAGATTAGTGCTCTATCTGAAGTATGATTGGCAAAGATATTCTCCCACTCTGTAGGCTCTTTCTTCGCATTGCTGATAGCTTCATTTGCTGAGAGAAAGTTTTTTAGTTTGAATCTATCCCAGTGGTTGATTCTAGCTTTTATTTCTTGTGCTATGGGAGTTCTGTTAAGGAAGTCTGATCCTAGACCAACAAGGTGAAGATTTGGACCTACTTTTTCTTCTATCATCTGCAGGGTCTCTGGTCTGATTCCGAGGTCCTTAATCCATTTTAAGTTTAGTTTCGTGCATGGTGAGAGATATGGGTTTAGTTTCATTCTGTTGCACAAGGATTTCCAATTCTTCCAGCACCATTTGTTGAAGAGGCTATCTTTTCTCCATTGCATATTTTTGGCACCTTTGTCTAGTATGAGAAAATTGTATTTATTTGGGTTTGTGTCCGTGTCCTCTATTCTGTACCATTGATCTACCTTTCTATTTTGGTACCAATACCATGCCGTTTTTGTTACTATTGCTTTGTAGTAGAGTTGAAGATCTGGTATTGCAATTCCCCCTGTTTCACTCTTCCTGCTAAGGATTGCTTTAGCTATTCTGGGTTTCTTATTCTTCCAGATGAATTTCATAATTGCTTGCTCTATTTCTGTAAGGTACGTCATTGGGATTTTAATTGGAATTGCATTGAATTTGTATAGCACTTTAGGTAGTATGGCCATTTTGACAATATTAATTCTTCCTATCCAAGAACATGGAAGATCTTTCCATCTTCTAAGGTGTTCTTTAATTTCTTTCCTTAGTGTTGTATAGTTCTCATTGTAGAGGTCTTTCACCTCTTTTGTGAGATTGATTCCCAAGTATTTTATTTTTTTTGATGCTATTGTGAATGGGGTAGTTTTCCTAATTTCTCTTTCTGAAGATTCATCACTTATGTATAAAAATGGGTTGGATTTACGAGTATTGATCTTGTAACCTGCTACTTTACTGAATTCACTTATGAGTTCTAAGAGTTTTCTGGTGGAATTTCCAGGTTCCTCTAAATATATAATCATGTCATCAGCGAACAGGGATAGTTTGAGTTCTTCTTTTCCAGTTCGTATCCCTTTTTTTTTTTTATTGTAAACAAATGGGATACATGTTGTTTCTCTGTTTGTACATGGCATAAAGGCATACCATTTGTGTAATCATAAATTAACGTAGGGTAATGTTGCTTGATTCATTCTGTTATTTTTTCCCTTCCCCCCACCCCTCCCACCCCTTTTTACCCTCTATACAGTAGTTCCTTCCTCCATACTTTCCCCCCTCCCTAACCCTAACTCTGACCCTAACAGTAACCCTTCCCTACCCCCCATTATGTGTCATCCTCCACTTATTAGCGATATCATTAGTCCTTTGATTTCTTTGGTTTGTCTAATTTCTCTGGCCAGAGTCTCAAAAACGATGTTGAATAGAAGTGGTGAAAGAGGGCATCCCTGCCTTGTTCCAGTTTTTAGGGGGAATGCTTTCAGTTTTTCACCATTTAGAATGATATTAGCCAAGGGCTTAGCATAAATGGCCTTTACAATGTTAAGGAATGTTCCCACTATCCCTTTTTTTTCTAGTGTTTTGAGCATGAAGGGGTGCTGTATTTTATGAAATGTTTTTTCTGCATCTATTGAAATAATCATGTGATTCTTGACTTTAAGTCTATTAATATGGTGAATTACGTTTATTGATTTCCTGATGTTGAACCAACCTTGCATCCCTGGGATGAAACCCACTTGATCATGGTGCACTATCTTTTAATATGTTTTTGTATGCGATTTGCTAAAATTTTGTTGAGAATTTTTGCGTCGATGTTCATTAAGGATATTGGTCTGAAATTTTCTTTCCTTTATGAGTCTCTGTCTGGTTTAGGTATCAGGGTGATATTGACTTCATAGAATGAGTTTGGGAGGGTTCCCTCCTCTTCTATTTTATGGAATACTTTGAGAAGTATTGGAATGAGCTCTTCTTTAAAGGTTTTGTAGAACTCGGTTGAGAACCCATCTGGTCCAGGACTTTTCTTTTTGGTAGGCTTTTGATGACTTCTTCTATTTCAGTACTTGAAATTGGTCTATTTAAATTGTTTATGTCCTCCTCGTTCAGTTTAGGCAATTCATATGTCTCTAGAAACCTGTTGATGTCTTCGAAATTTTCTATTTTGTTGGAGTATAGATTTTCAAAATAGCTTCTAATTATGTTTTGTATTTCAATCCTGTCTGTTGTGATATTTCCTTGTTCATTCCGAATTTTAGTGATTTGGGTTTTCTCTCGTCTTCTCTTTGTTAGTGTGGCTAAAGGTTTATCAATTTTTTTATTGTTTTGAAGAATCAACTATTTATTTTCTCAATTTTTTGTATTGTTTCTTTTGTTTCAATTTCATTGATTTCAGCTCTGAGTTTAACTATTTCCTGTCTTCTACTACTTTTGGTGCTGTTCTGTTCTTCTTTTTCTAGGGCTTTGAGCTGTAGTGTTAGGTCGTTTATTTGTTGAGTTTTACTTCTTTTATTAAATGCGCTCCATGAAATAAATTTCCCTCTAAGTACTGCTTTCATAGTGTCCCAGAGATTTTGATATGATATTTCTTTGTTCTCATTTACCTCTAAGAATTTTTTAATTTCCTTCCTAATATCTTCTGTTATCCATTCATCATATAATAGCATATTGTTTAATCTCAGATGCTGGAATAGTTTCTGTGTTTTACTCTTTCATTTATTTCTAACTTCAATCCATTATGATCTGATAGAATACATGGTAGTGTCTCTATCTTCTTGTATTTGCTAACATTAGCTTTGTGGCATAATATATGGTCTATTTTAGAGAAGGATCCATGTGCTGCTGAGAAGAAAGTGTATTCACTCTTGGTTGGATGGTATATTCTATAAATGTCCGTTAAGTCTAAATTATTGATTGTGTTATTGAGATCTATGGTTTCTTTGTTCAATTTTTGTCTGGAAGATCTGTCCAGTGGTGAGAGAGGCATGTTAAAATCACCTAGTATTACTGTGTTATGGTCTATTTGGTTTCTGAAATTGAGAAGGATTTGTTTGACATACATGGATGAGCCACTGTTTGGGGCATAGATGTTTATGATTGTTATATCTTGCTGATTTATGCTTCCCTTAAGCAGTATGAAATGACCTTCTTTATCCCTTCTGACTAACTTTGGCTTGAAGTCCACATTATCGGAAATGAGGATGGATACTCCAGCTTTTTTGCTGAGTCCATGTGCATGGTATGTTTTTTCCCATCCTTTCACCTTTAGTCTATGGGTATCATTTTCTATGAGGTGAGTCTCTTGCAGGCAACATATTGTTGGATCTTTCTTTTTAATCCAATCTGCCAGTCTATGTCTTTTGATTGATGAATTCAGGCCATTAACATTCAGGGTTATTATAGAGATATGATTTGGTTTCCCAGTTATTTGGTTCATGTTTTAATTTTATTTATTTATTTGTTTGACACCACCTGTTTCCTCCTTTATTTGACAATTCCTTTAGGATAATTCCTCCCTTTGCTGCTTTGCTTCTTTGTTTTTCATCTCTTCCTCATGGAATATTTTGCTGAGAATGTTCTGTAATGCTGATTTTCTTTTTGTAAATTCTTTTAGCTTTTGTTTATCATGGAAGGATTTTATTTCATCGTCAAATTTGAGGGTAAGTTTTGTTGGGTATAAGATTCTTGGTTGGCATCCATTTTCTTTCAGGGCTTGAAAAATGTTGTTCCAGGCCCTTCTAGCTTTTAGGGTCTGAATTGAAAAATCTGCTGATATCCGTGTTGGTTTCCCCCTGAATGTAATTTGGTTCTTTTCTCTCACAGCCTTTAAAATTCTGTCTTTATTTTGTATGTTAGGTATTTTCATTTTCATGTGCCTTGGTGTGGGTCTGTTGTAATTTTGTGTATTTGGAGTCCTATAAGCCTCTTGAACTTGATTTTCCATTTCATTCTTCAGATTTGGGAAATTTTCTGATATTATTTCATTGAATAAATTGTTCATTCCTTTGGTTTGTTTCTCTAGGCCTTCCTCAATCCCAATAATTCTTAAATTTGGCCTTTTCATGATATCCCATAGTTCTTGTAGATTCTGTTCATGATTTCTTACCATCTTCTCTGTTTGTTCAACTTTGTTTTCAAGGTTAAATATTTTGTCTTCAATGTCTGAGGTTCTGTCTTCCAGGTGTTCTATCCTATTGGATATGCTTTCTATGGAGTTCTTAATTTGGTTTATTGTTTCCTTCATGTCAAGGATTTCTGTTTGGTTTTTGTTTTTTTTCATTATCTCTAACTCTTTATTGAAATGATCTTTTGCTTCCTGTATTTGCTCTTTTAATTGTCGATTGGTGCGATCATTCAATGCTTACATTTGCTCTTTCATCTCATCATTCAGTGCATGCATTTGCTCTTTCATCTCATCGTTTGCTTCTCTGATCATTTTAATTATGTACATTCTGAACTCCTTTTCTGTCATTTCTTCTGCCATGCTGTCATTGGGTTTTATTGATGTAACATCTAGATTTGTTTGCAGCATTTTCTTTCCTTGTTTTCTCATATTGTTCAGGTATCAGTGGACTGCTGAGATATTACAGATTTCCTCTATTGACTTACAATGTCCCTGAAGATTTCTATGTATATCCCCCCTTAGCCTTCAGTAGGCTGAAGTCTTGGAGGAAGTTGATAATGCGGTGCTGCACAAGGAAGCTGCCTCTCTAGGAATGGTGCCCTTCAGGTGGGGTATAATCCCTGCTCTTGGGCAGAGGTGCCTCCACTTGTTGACCAATGGTCATCCAAAGGGACCTAGGCTGCGGGCTGAGGCAAGGCCTGTTTGGGCCTGAGTCTCTGGTTTTACCGTCCTTGTGGGGAAACTTCACCCGGCAGAGAAGACTCACCCGGTGGGGAGGTCTCGCTTGTCAGTTCCCTCCTAGAGGTTTCCCTCAATTGACAGCTACTGCCTGGGACAGGCTGCCTTCCTCTGCAAAGTTCCCAGGGGCCCGGCCCTACCTCCTGGGCCTGGGAGCCTCACCCTTCGCAGATGAATCTCCTTAGGCTGCCCCTCCTCAGAGAATCTGCCCACAGGCCTGGAACCTTCGCTCCGCCCCTAAGCCTGTCTCTGTGCGGCTCTTCCACCAAGAAGCCTCCTAGATCCTGGGACCCTGCTCTGCACCTAATCGCCTGGCTATGCAGCCCCTCCTCTTTGCAGCCACCTGGGGCCCCGTACAATCACTCTGAGTCCCAGAGACCCGCCACACGCCTCTTCCTCCAGACAGGTGCCCAGTATTCCGGTGCGGTCACTAGGAGTCCAAGAAAGTCACTGTGTGCCTCCACCTCCCACCAACCACCCATAGCCCTGGGCAATCAATCACTCCGAGTCCAAGTGACCCTCCCCGTTCCTCCTCCTTCTCCAGATAACCCCCCGGGTGTTCAGGAGTGACCGCTCTGAGTGGCTCTGAATCCACGTGACCTGCTGCACGCGTCCTCTGGGCAACCGCCCGGAGCTCTGGTGCAGCCACTCAAGACCAAGCATCCCACCATGCTTCTCCTCCAGGCAGCCCCTCTGTGTTCAGGAGCTGTCAGTTTAAGTCCAAACAACTCACCACTCGCCTTCTCCTCTGAGCAGCCACCTGGAGTGCTAATGCAGTCACTGCGAGTCCAAAGACCCACCACGCTCCTCCTCCTCCTCCTTCTACTCCTCTGGGCAGGCCCCGGTGTTCAGAAGTGGCCTGAGTCCAAACAGCTCCCCACGCAGCCCCTTCTCTGGCAACTGTCTTTAGCTCTGGTGTGGTCACTCTGAATCCAAGCGGCTACGCTCCTCCTCCTCCTCCTCAGGGCAGGCCCCGGTGTTCTGAGTCCACACAGCTCTCCTCGCCACTCCTCCCCTGGGCAGCCGCCAGAGCCCCAGTGGTTGCTCCGAGTCCCAGCGCTGTGCCCAGCCGCCTCCTTTATGGTGCTCCCAGTTGTCCGAGTTCACTGCTCCAGCGAGGGGAGGGGTGTCTCGCCGGCAGCTCTACTTCACAAAGTTTCCTGCATTCCGGGACCACTGTCCCATCTGGGACGTCTTCCCAACGATTGAGAGTCACCCGGCTGCTTTGAGTTGGTCCCAAGTGTCTCAATATCTCCTCTTTTGATACCTGAGTCCTGGAGCAACATGAAATGCAGCCACCCTCTAGGCCACCATCTTGAAACCTCCCTCAATCAGTTTTTAACACCTACCTCCTGGATACTTTAATTTTAGCAACTCCTACTCAGTTTCAAAATAAGCTGTGATTCAAAATGGAGTAGCGCACTCTAGTGCTCTGAAAAAAGCAATTCCTACAAGACTGATGGTAGAAGTATTTAGTGTATTGTGGTAAAAAGAGAGATTTGGAACACATCTTGATTTTCTAGGGTTACCAAAAAGAACTTAAAGTACTGAAGACTCGAGAAATAACTTTGGTTTACTTGTAGATGAAAAATGACACCTGAATACCAAGAATAAGCCAAGGCAGCAGGTGATTAATGGCAGGAATGCCTCTGGTGAATTTTTGGTGGGGTGTAGTAGGGATTGAACTCAGGACCACTCTATATCAGAGCTATGCCCCCAATTCTTTTGCATTTTAATTCTGAGACAGGGTCCCATTAAATTGCTCAAGCTGGCCTCAAGTTTTTGATCCATCTACCTCAATTTCCCAAGTAGCTGGTTGGTGGGCTTCTCCATCATGTCTGGTCTGAATGAATTATAAACTCTGAAGTCTTCAGACTCCACCTATTTATTTATGTTTGGAAAACTCTAAAGTTACTACTTTAATATACTCCTGTTGTGTTGCATTGAGGTTTCAGTGGTGAACACAGCTACCTTTCAGTATATTCCTGTGAGAAATTTTACATTTGGAAAACATTAAATGTGATTTTAACAAACAAAAAATATTTTCCAACTATTTAGACCTGACTTAAAAGAAATCTCAAACCTGTGTAAAATTATGATAACTAAAGACTATTTGCTTTCCAAATTAGTGCTAATATAAAAACAAAAAAAAAACACGGAATTTTAAAAATAGAGAGCTACAAATAGCCTTCACAATACCTTGCAAAGGAAAATATAATCTATGATGAAAATAATTCTCATGAAATGTATATGGAAATACTTTTAAAGCCTCATTCTAAAATTCTTAGCAATGTGCTAGCCATATGTTTCAACTTCTCTTTCAATAACAGAAATTGACTTTTCTTCATATTTACCAAATTCACTATAAAAAATATTAGTTTGAAGTTACTATTTACTATTTACAGAATTATAAAGGTCTGAAACACACAAGATGGGACATTCTATTTTCAAAATAGGTTTCTATAAACTGTTGAACTTTATACAAATAAAATCTTTGAAAATGTAAAATGTACCACTCAGAACAAAGAAGTCTATAAGAATACACATATGTCAATTGCTTTTATAAATCTGATAACTTCTGGGTTTCTTCTGTATCGTATTATTATTGCAAACTTCTTCAGCATTATTTGAATTCTTAGACGTACTACAAAAACACAATTATCTTACTATTCCTTCTGACAATACAGATAGTTACTTCAAACAAAGAAATCACAATACCTACATGTTTGTGGCCTTGCTTATAACATTTATTCATAATTCATAACCCCAAAATGTCACTGTTATTATATAATGTAATGCCATTTTAAATATATTAGGGGAGCTCACCATTTAAAGGTGGCCTTTTGCAAAATGTACCCATCATTTGTAGTTTTTCAGAAAGTAAAACATACCTGCAGGTTTATTCTACACAAGTAGGATAATCAGTTTTAACATGAAATAAAATATCAAAAATATTTTAGGAGACTTTTAAAATGAAGCAGTTTTACAAAAAGGCACAATCCCAGGAAAGCTGTAGTATAATAAACAGAAGTTTGTTAAATAAGTCAAACACAAAATTCCAAAGATAGGTTATGAGGTTGGAATATTTCAGTGTGCAGTCTAGCTCATTTTGTTCACACTTTAACGTTACACAATAAACATACATTTACATTGTGCATACTCATGATGTTCCCATAATCATCCATGTGCTGTTTTAGGTCCTTACCCTGGAAAAGCACAACATTTTACTACATGACAACACAGTATTCAGAATGCTTGGCTGAATAATTTAATAGTATTTAATAGTATTTTTTAAAGCAAATTGTCAATAAAAGATACAGAATGCACCACCTAATCTATTTGAATACCAATAAATAAACAATAGTCCTGGGGGCTATTAAAAAGTCTAACATTCTATTGCTAAAGAAAAATATAATACTGAATATTTTTTAAATGTTTACCAGATACTCAAGGATGAGAGTCAAAGATTTATCTGTGTGAACAGTGTCATATAAGGTTACTATGTTTGCATGATTTAAATCCTTTTAGAGTGAAACTGTAAAACAGAAATGAAAGCCAATTGTTTAGTCTGTGGAAGGCCAGGTTTCATAAAGACTTGAAATAAGTTTAACATATAAATCAACTGTGTATAATATTCTCTTATGTTTAAAACAGCAATTTGCCAAAGGGATGAGTGGTAGAAAAACTGAAAGTATCAACTTTTACCACTTTTATGATTTTGAGTTTGATATTGTAGTACCTGAAGTTGTCTCTAATATTACAACTCACCATTTTCTGCTTTTTTTTTAATGTTAACTTTTTGAGCCCTGGGATAAATTTATATACAGTTCAAGGTAGGCTTTCTTCTGCTGGGCTGCTAATCATTTGCCTCTATTTATTTATTTGTTTTGGTACCAGGGATTGAGCCTGAGCCACATTTCTAGCCCCTCTGCTTTTTTGCTTAATTTTTATTTTGAGGCAGGGTCTAGCTAAGTTGCTTAGGTCCTTGCTAAGTTGCTGAGGCTGGCTTCAAACCTGCCATCCTGCCTCGTGTCTGGGAATGTATTTCTCATTGCTGTACACTGACTTATAATTTATATGGGCTGAAAGTACCACCACAAGCCATATAGGAAAAGTTAGTATTTATTTAGACACATAAAGTATACACAAAAGTAAAAGTATCCAAGGTGGCATACCAACTCATCACCAGAGAGACATCATGGGCATTTCACAGCATACATAACCAAAGAATTCAGTCTTGTCACCTTTGAGTTCTTCTCATGTCTATTAAATACACTGAAGTAAACATATAAAGGTATGGTCTGGAGCTACTGGGCTCGCTGCCATCAGTAGGTTTGGTCTCCAGACCTGGATCTGGCCAGGAGCCAGGACTTGAGAGCAGAAACCAGATGTCTTTAAGTTCTTTTTTATTTTTTAATGTTCTTGGACAGAGAGCGTATCTGTCCTTGAATGGGGCACTGCCAGACCACTAAGTTTCTCATGCAAGTTGTTTACTCCTTGCCCTGATTTCAGTTTTTGAAATCACTCTTCAACAAGACTCCATTTTTCTCGACATTTCAGCCCTAGGATTATTTAAGAGAGTAAGTAAAGGAAGTCATTATCATTGCATGAAACATTTGATTCAATAATATATTTGACAATTACATATACATAATATGATTAAAATTCCAAAGATACAGAACATCAGAGAAAACACAGCTGAAAAGTATGTAGAAGCACTAGCACTAGAAAACTAGAAATCAGACCAATTATGATTAGTGTCCTCAGTTATTACATTTGACGAATCAGTTAACTTATTGGAAACAATAGTTGTGGCTATTTGGTGCTCTGCTAGAGAACATTAATTATGTTGTAGATATTGATGTAATAAACTTGAATGTGTTAAGATAGTAGGTAGGGATAAGTAAATATAAATATTTGGCATTGGTAAGGGGGTAGAAATCCAAGAAATATTAGGTTCTTTATTAACATCAGGGGATAAATAGAATGTTTCTCCAGACCAATACAAGATTTCCACATCTTTTAAACATCCCACAAAGGGAGAGAAAAAATTCATCCATTGTAATTCAGTACCATTATTATTTAACATACAAATATGTTAATGTTCGATTTTATATAGCAGGTTAAAATTCTGTAGAGGATACAATGTCCATAAACAAATATTAATAGAGTGCTGTAACAAACAGGGTTCTTTTATGTAAGTTAATCCTTGACATACAGGCCCGTGGGTGGTGGAAATGCAATGTATTAATTTATAAGTTATATTCTGTTCATCAACCAGAGTCTCTTCAACTTGGGGTAACATTATATAATTTTTATGGATTATTGGTAAAATACAAAAAGAACATAAAACCCTGTAATTTTTTACCAAATAGATAGGTAAAGTTCCACTACACCAAACAGAGGTACAATCCACCACAATGGGGGAAGCCATTCGAGCTCCAAGTGGAAGCAGTTTTTCCCAGATATTACTATGTCCTTGTTTAATTAATCTTTGTGCCCTTTCCTTTTGGAGGTTAATAAATAACATTTGAATATTATAACTAGTCCTATTTAACCATGTATTAATATTAGTATCTACTTTATATTGTTCCACTTGGGAAGTATTAAATATTTGTAACATTTTCTCTTGATAGGTTAAGGTATTTTGATGAGGGATAATACTAGTAGGCAACCATTGAGCATTTAAATTTACACTTTGAGCTATATCTTTTTCAGCATTTTGTAGATGAGAAAATAATACTTCTAAGTCTACAGAATTTGTTATTCCTATCCCAGACCCTAATCCTCCTAATAAAGTATCATACCAGGCACTTTTTCTTTGGATACACAAGGGAGTTGGGGGAAAAGAAACATTAAAATGTATAAATAACTTATTAGCTTAGAAACTTACATTACTACAAGTATGGGACACTTGTATTAGTTGTGGAACATTAATCTCAGGATTGTTATTAATAGAATATCATATATAATCAACCCATACTCCTCATCCCTTAATATTTGTTCCATTAATGCATAGAATAAAGGCAGAAGTATTTACATGAAAAGCGAAAAATCCTTAGTACCATTGATACTGCAATTATTTATGGTTTGTGTCAAATGATATCCATATTTGAATTGTAATTTTAATGTGGAAAATTTACAACATCTTAATACTTTAGAGGTAATATTTACTGGTAGTTCATTATTAATGGAGAATATTAGTCTATATACAGATGATTTTTCCTTTCATCAAGTTATGTTATGTCCACTCACAGTCACATTAGTAAAGTAACATTTTTTATTAGCCGAGTAGGTAAAATTATCTTGTGTCCTATTGCCTATGTCATTCCTCCAATACCATCTGATCAAGGAGCTGTTTGATGGTGCGTGAAGTTTTATTCTGTGAGTCCAGGCCCATATTAAAGGTCTTGTCATGAAGATCCAGCTCATAACCTAGTTCCATAAAAATAGATGGTTAGTAGGTATTATTTTAAGTTGTTTATCCCCAGGAATCATTACTATTACCGTATTATCATCCTTTCCCTGTGTTATTATTTCTGTGGCTATAGAAACATCAGTTTCTTGTTGTTTTATCCATACTTTGGTCTCTGCAATAATATCTGTTGATCCAAAACCAACTTTCCTATTGGTATCCAGACTAGACTTTTTTATTTGAGTCCATTGATTGTGTATTTTACAAGGTATTATTATTATTTGAGCAGCTTGCATTTCAGCTTTAACTTGGAATGTGTCAGGGGATACATTATGTATATAACTTTAATTTTTCCTCGATAATTAGAGTCATTTACCCCAGCCATGATTTGGGTTCCTTGTGGGGTCAGGCTAGATCTAGCAGCAATCTGCCCAAAGTGTTGGGGAGGGATTTCTATCCCCAGACCTATTGATATTGCTTGAGTTTGATTTGGAGGGTTAAGAACATCTGTTACACTATACACATCATAACCAGCAGAAGCAGAAGTGCCTTGCAAGATAAGTTGGGCTTTAGGATGTAAGACCCACCATTTTGTATGAGAAATTTCAGCATCCTGAGTTTGTTAATTTGGAGTCATCATTTGAGACAAGGAAGCTCCTGATTTGGTTAACATTCAATTATTTAATTGTTTTAAAGGTGTAAATAAATTATCATTTCAGTGTCCATATTTACATTTCCCAGTTTTCTTAATTTTTCCTTTAAAAGACCATTTATTCATCCTATCAGCCATGCAGCCTGCGGATAATAACCAATATAAAATATCCATTCAATATTATTTTCTTGGCAGTATAATTGTATTATTTTTTCTTTAAAATGAGAGCCATTATCACTTTGGATTTATAAAGGTGTTTCATAATAGAAAGTTATTATGTCTAAAGTTCTAATAGTCTTCCTTTGTGTAGCATCACTATATGCACAAGCTACTAACACCCCAGAATATGTACCTACACAAGTACAAATATATTTATATCTTCTAGACATGGGCAGAGGTCCTATATAATCTATTTGCCAAATCTGACCTGGATGAGTTTCTGTACTTAATTCTCCAGTGACAATGGGTGGTACTAACCGAGCTTTATCCAATTGGCAAATGGGACATTACATAACTGTTTCCTTACTTTTAGATAATGGAATAGATTTTCCTCATTCACATGCCCACCTGTACATAACAGCAGGTCTGGCATGTCCTGTTTTTTGATGAACACTTTTAGCCAACTGGATAATTCTATCTTTTTTAAACTGGGAAATATTTTCTTGTAAAATGGTTATTTTAGCCAGATTGTCCATCATTGTATTATACTCACATTCTGGGGTGTCTCTCTGAGAATGAGCATCTACATGAAACACAGACACATTAGCAAATTTAAGTATTTTTAAATATTTTTTTACATTTCTGTTAACCATAATTGCTTATCCCTTATTTTTAAATCATTTTTCTACCTTTTAGGTAACCAAATAGTTAATCCATTTGTTATAGCCCAGGAATCTGTAAACAAATGACATTTCTTTCCCTCTTCATATTGTAAAGCCAGGAATACTGCATATAATTCAGCATATTGACTACTTTGTCCCTTACCCTGTTTTTCTAATATTTATTATTAGATGGGTTAAAAGATGTGCTTCTCCAATAACGTTCATTTCCTACATATTTGGCTGATCCATCTGTAAACCATGCATGTTCTTTTCGTGTAGGTGTTAATTTATCATATCCTTTATTGTATTTAGCAGTAGATTGTTTTACAACTTTTTTACTAGATACTTCAGGTAATTGTGCATCAGGCTAATTTGCTATAAGTTTATGTAATTGTAATATACCTACAGGTCCTCCTTTGGCTTTATTTTGTATGTAACATTTCCATTTTATAATGTTTGGCTCCTGAACATGTCCAATTTTATGAGCTATAGGGTTACTCATTATCGAAGTCATGATAGAAATACGAGATTGTATAACCACAACACGATTTACTGTTAAATGCTCAGTATCCACCAATGCCCAATAAACAGCCCATAATTGTTGCTCAAAAGTAGTACATTGTACTCTAGCTTCAGGTGATTTTCTTGACCAGAATCCTAGAGAAACTCTTTTCCTCTGTTGCATTTGCCAGAGACTCCAATTTGTATAGTCATCATCTACTGTTACCATTAATTCTAGGGGCCCTTCCTGCACTGGCTAAACATCCATAGCTGTTTGAATAGCAATCTTAACTGCCTGAAAGTCATGCTCTTTTTTATTACCCCAATCAAATTCATACTTTTTCCATGTTACTTTATATAATGGATGAAGTATTTGTCCAAAATGATGGATATGATTTTTCCAAAACCCAAAACATCTAATAAATTTCTGTGTTTTTTTTTTTGTTTGTTTGTTTGTTTGTTTGTTTTTTTTATTGGTTGGAGTTGGGAAGTTTAGTATTTTTTGACAAGCTTTGGGTAATATTGAATGGTGTCCCATTTTTCAAATAATTCCTAAAAATTTAACAGTTTGTGAAGGACCCTGAATTTTATCTGGGTTAATTTTTCACCCCCTTTGTTGTAAATGATCTAATAATTGTTCCAGATTTGTATTTGTTTTTTATTCTGTCTGTGTATTAATATATCATCAATATAGTGGGTTAACTAAATAGAAGAATCCTTAGTAAAGTCATCTAAATGTTCAGCTACAATTCTATGACAAATGGTAGGGCTATGTTTATATTCTTGAGGTAAGTGGGTTAAAGTATATTGTCTCCCTTGCCATGTAAAGGCAAAGTATTCCCAATGAGTATGATCTATAGGAATAGTGAAGAAAGCATTAGCTAAATCTAAAACTGCATATCATGTACCCGGATGTTATTGTATATGTTCTATTAAGGTAATGGTATCTGGAACAGCAGCTTGTAAAGGAGGATTTACTTTATTTAGCTCTCTATAATCCACATTTATTCTTCAAGTTCCATTAGATTTACGCACTGGCCAAATAGGATTGTTCCATTCTGTAGTTATCGATACCATTACCCCAGCCTGAATATATTCTTGTATTGTAGCCCTAATTTCTTTATGGCCCCCTGGAATATGATATTGTTTACATGTAATCAATTTAATGGGTTCAGGAAGTTTTAATGGAGGCATTTGTACCTTCCCCACTATAACAGCAGACAAGTTTACTTTAAGTACTGTTCTAATAGCAAAGTTGTTTATTTCATCTGTCAATTTTAATGATTCTTTGAAGTATATGTATACCAATTATATATTCAGGGATGGGGACTATTATGATAGAATATTTTTGTTTAGGTAAATTTCCAATACTCATTCATATTTTAGTTTTTTGGCATGAATTTCTGTTCCTCCCAATCCTGATATTGTTATGGGGGCCATTTTAAATTTATTAGGGTTTCCACAGATTAAGGAGGCATCTGCTACAGTATCCACTAAACCATTGGCATGGGTAGTGGATCCATTTTTCAAAAAAAATATTATAGGAACATGAGGTCTATAATCTTTTCAAACTATGTGTATCCTGGATACTGGAGGTTGGCCCAATCTCTATTCCAGTTTTCACAAATCTGCAAAGGGGTACAGTCTTGAATCTGAGAGGAAAGTGTTAATTTTTTGATCAAGAGAAGAATTATTTTCTTTCTTTACCTCTACTTGATTAAACTGTTTTACTCTGTCCTTGTACATCTGTTACATATTCTTTGTTGGTATTCCATCTAACTTTTTCAGTTTAACTCCTACTTTTAATAATGCTTTAAACATCTCTTTCCTAGAAACACAATTACCTCCATTATTCTTTGAATCATTTCTGCCAGGATCTTTTTGCTCTAGTGAATTCCATTCCCCCATATCTCATAACTCAGCCATTTTTTTCCAGAATCTGTTCAACAGTGTTGCCCAATTCAGCAAGAACTAAAGTCATGATCAAATTTTTATAAGCAGGGGGAGCAGTCCAAACCACAGCATTATACTGTGGGGCAGTTAAAGATCCAGCCAAATACTGATCAGTGGCTCTTATCATAATAGCTGTCTTCATTGATTCTCCCTTCAATCTATAAATTCCATCTCTCAAAGTGTACCATGGTTTAATTTCAGTGGGCCATGAAGAATTAGAGGGATATTGTCCAATACATCCTCTAGCTGCTGAAGGTAATAAGAAGGTCATATCCTGAGTATGCTGGTGATCACATATTGCCATTTGGACAAAGTGATTAGTAGATACAGTTATAAATTTTAAAGCATCTGGTTGATCAATTTGAATACCACCGGCACCATCATCAATTATTCTAATCATCCAGTCCAACAATTTCTCATTAGGCATTTGAGTAAACTTTGCTAAGATACCATTTATTTCTTGCTGTGTAAAGTCCTCATGTAGAATATAAAACTCTCAGCTCCCATCGGCCTGAACTTATTCATATCTCCTAGATAAAGGTTTTGCCTGCAAAACTGGAGGATATTTCCACTCATCATCTTTATGAACCTCATCATCCAACGTATCCCAGTACACATCATCCTCAGTATCATCCCAAATGTCCCCATCCCATGTATCAGGATCCCAATCAGCCTTTGCAGTAGCAATTACGGCATACAGTTTCTTCACATGTTACCCTTCTGTTTTTTATATTTATATTTAGCACACCACACTGTAGCCTTCTCAGCTACATTCTGATAATTTTGAGCCTGATCTCCCAAAATGAAATACTGACATTGCAGCATAGCCAATTTACTTTGTAGTTCAGTGAGCTCCTTTTCCATAGCTAGTTTTTCCCACAATAAATCTTGTGTCTGCAAGCACTTTTTCTGATAGGAGGACAACAGAACCCATCCTCAACAAGCAATACAAGAAATTTTTTGCCTTTATCTACTGGAACAGTCTGCAAAACCTCAATCACTTGAGGGGGATCAGCCATTCATAATTTAACATCCCAATGATCCCCCAAACTAGTCCCTACGGCCCATTCCAGAGCCAAGGAGCTAAACTGAGCATCTTCCCATCTGGGAATATCACATATGACACATCTAATGCTGTCCTTTTTCTTAAGCAATGTCATTGCTTTTGCACCCCAGTGGATCCTGCCAACAATGCCAATTTGTCTAGGAAGGTATTGCCCATTGCTGTGCACAGACTTATAGTTTATGAGGGCCAATCCACTGAATGTACCACCACAAGCTGTATGGAAAAAGATAGTATTTATTAAGACATAAAGTATATACAAAAGGAGAACCATCCCAGGTAGCATACCAACTAAGAACTGAAAAGACATCACGGGCATTTCACAGCATACATAACAAAAGAATGTAGTCTTGTCACCTTTGAGTTCCTCTCATCTCTCTTAAATACACTGGAGTAAACATACTCAACAGTTATATTCACTGAGTTATGCCCTGTGAAGTGGTTTCTTCCTGTACTACAAGATGCCACTGTTCTCTCTTCCCTGTTCAGAGCACAAAGTCTACCTCACCCTATCTGTATTCCAGGGAATATTCAGGGCTCATTCATGGAAATAAGAAATGACTCTGAATCCTGATTGGTGCACCCTAAAAGGAGTATTGACTTTGCCATCACAGGATGCCACCAACACTTTGATTTGGGACTGTCCCATCCTGACTTTTGTTTAAGAATACTTGTAGGTTTAGATATAAATTGAGCAGATTGTACAGAGTTTTACATATGCCTCTCCATGCACACATTTTTCCTATTATTAGTATCTTGTTTTAATATGTATACTTGTTACAATTGATGAAAAATATTTTATATCTTTATTAATTAAAGTGCATGGTTTAGATATTATTTTTGTGCTGAATTTTTCTGTGGGTTATGACAAATGTGGAATGCCTTTAAACCCCATTATAGTTTCATATAGAATATTTTTACTACTGAAAATTTCTCTGTGTTTCACCAGTTTATCCTCCCTCCTTTCTCACCCTTGGCAACTGCTTATCAATTTACTATTTCTATGGTTTGACTTTTCCAGAATATCCTAGAGTTGGAATGGGATGTCAGATAGTATATGAATTTTAACACTGACTTCTTTCTCACATTAGATAAAGTTCCTCCATGTTCTTTCATGGCTCCATAGCTCAATACATTCTGTTTCTTAATATTCTTCCATTGTAGGGATACACCAAAGTTTGTTCATACATCACTTAGTGGAGGACATCTTGGTTACTTCTAGTGTTTTGAAAGTTATAAATAAAATTACCATAATCACTCATGTGAAGTTTTCTTGTGAATAACCTTGAAAAGCTAGCCAGAGCAATTTGGCAGACAGAAAATTTAAAAGGATATAAATAGGAAGAGAAGAACTCAAGCTATCACTATTTGCTGATGACATGATACTATATTTAGAGAATCTATGAAACTCCACCAGAATATTTCCAGAACTAGAATTTCTGAATTCATAAATGTATTCAGCAAGAAAGTAGGTTATAAAGTCACCACACATAATCTAATGCATTTCTATTCATAAGTGATGAGTCTTCCGAAAGTGAAATTAGAAAAAGTACTCCATTCACAACAGCCTCAAAAAATATAAAACACTTGGTAATCAATCTAACAAAGAGATGAAAGATCTGTACAATGATAACTACAGAACCCTACAGAAAGAAATTTTTAAAAGCCTTAGAAAGATCTTCCATATTCTTGACTGGGCAGAATTAATATTGTCAAACAGCCATACTTCAAAAGCAGTATGTATATTTAACACAATTCCAATTAAAATTTCAATGACATTCATCACAGAAATAGAGAATTTCATTGTGAAATTAATCTGGAAGCATTAAATACCAAGAATAGCCAACACAATCCTGGTGGGAAGAGTGATGCGAGAGATATCACAGTACCAGACTTAAATTCTACTATTGAGCAATAGTAACAAAAACTACATGGTATTGGCACCAAAATAGACAGGTAAACCAAAGGTAGAGGAAAGAAGACACAGAGACAAACCCACATAAATACAGTTACCTCATCCTAGATAAAGGTGCCAAAAACTTCCAATGGAAAAAAGCCTTTTCAACAAATGGTGCTGAGAAAACTGGAAATCCATGTGGAGTAAAATTAAATTACAGCCATATCTCTCACCCTGCACAAAACTCAACTCAAAATGGATCAAGGACCTAGAATTAGACCACAGATGGTTCACTTAAATCATCATGATGGTTTAGGACAAGACTTTTTAAAATAGGCTCCCAGAGAATAAGAAATAAAAGCAAGAATCAAAAAATGGGATGGATTAAAACTTAAAAGCTTTTTCTAAACAAAGGAAACAATCCATAACGTGAAAAAAAAAAAAAAAAAGCCTACAGAGTGGGAGAAAATCTCTTCTACATGCACTTCAGATAGAGCACTAATATAAAAAAATTATAAAACCTTGCAAAACTTTACACCAAAAACAGAAACAACCCAATGAGTACATGGGTTAAGAAACTGGGCAGACACTTCACAGAAAATATAGAGGTGATGTACAAATATATGAAAAATTACACCTCATCTCGAGTAATTAGAGAAATGCAATTAAAAGTTACCCTAAGATTTCATCTAACTCCAATTAGAATGGTAATTATCAGGAACACAAGCAATAATAAATGTTGGTGGGGTTGAAAATTGTTGCAGTCACTCTGGAAAGCAGTATGGAGATTCCTCAGAAAACTTGAAATGGACCCACCATTTGACCAAGCTATCCCACTCCTCAGTTTATACCAAAAATACTTAAAATCAGCATACTACAGTGACACAGTCACATCAATATTTATAGCTGCTCAGTTCATGATAGCAAGATTGTGTAACCAATGTAGATTCTCTTCATTTGATGAATGGATAAAGAAACTGTGTTATATATACACAATGGAATACTACTCACTCATATAGAAGAATAAAATTATAGCATTTACTGGTAAATGGATAGAGTTGGTGGATATAATGCTAAGCAAAATATGCAAATCCCCCAAAATTAATGGCTGATTGTCTTATCTGATAAGTGGATGATAAGACATAAAATGGGGGGTATGGGAGTAGGTGAAGAATGGAGGCAACTGTGAATTGTGTAGAAGAAATGGGGTGGAAGGTATGGGGAAAGAGAGATAGTCGACTGAGACAGACATTATTACCCTATGTTCATGTATTATTACACAATTGGTGTGAGTCTGCATTGTGTTCAACCATAGAAACAATAGTTGTACCCCATTTGTGTACAATGAATCATAATTCATCCTTTAAAATATATATATATATATACTTTTAAAATATTGCCTTGTCAGGGTATATTTGTCAATATTGCTGTATCAATTTTGATGGGTCAATGTAGATTTATTCATATCAACCATAGGGGTAAATTTGTTATTGACTACCCATTGGGGTAGATTTTTCAAAATCAGCTCTTTGGTGTATATTAGTCAATATTGATTCATGGGTGTAGATTTTTTCATATTGACCAAACTGAATAGATTCCTCAATATCAACTCAAATGTTTTGAATCATTGACATCAACTCAACTCGGTAGATTCATTGAAACCAAGTAATCAGTGGAGATTTGGCTACATTGACACATTGTGGTAGATTCATTGATATCCACTCATTGGTGTAGATTTGTCAATGTTGTCCCATCAGTGTATACTCACAGCTATCAACAAGAAGGTGTAGGTTCATTGAAATCAATTCTGAAAAATGTTGTTCCCGGCCCTTGTAGCTTTTAGGGTCTGGATTGAAAAATCTGCTGATATCTGTATTGGTTTCCCCCTGCATGTAATTTGGTTCTTTTCTCTCACAGTCTTTAAAATTCTGTCTTAATTTTGTATGTTAGGTATTTTCATTATAATGTACCTTGGTATGGGTCTGTTGTAATTTTGTGTATTTGGAGTCCTATAAGCCTCTTGAACTTGATTTTCCATTTCATTCTTCAGATTTGGGAAATTTTCTGATATTATTTCATTGAATAGATTGTTCATTCCTTTGGTTTGTTTCTCTAAGCCTTCCTCAATCCCAATAATTCTTAAATTTGGCCTTTTCATGATATCCCATAGTTCTTGTAGATTCTGTTCATGATTTCTTACCATCTTCTCTGTTTGTTCAACTTTGTTTTCAAGGTTAAATATTTTGTCTTCAATGTCTGAGGTTCTGTCTTCCAGGTGTTCTATCCTACTGGATATGCTTTCTATGGAGTTCTTAATTTGGTTTATTGTTTCCTTCATTTAAAGGATTTCTGTTTGTTTTTTTTTTCATTATCTCTAACTCTTTATTGAAATGATCTTTTGCTTCCTGTATTTGCTCTTTTAACTGTCGATTGGTGAGATCATTCAATGCCTGCATTCGCTCTTTCATCTCATCATTCAGTGCATGTATTTGCTCTTTCATCTCATCGTTTGCTTCCCTGATCATTTTAATTATGTACATTCTGAACTCCTTTTCTGTCATTTCTTCTGCCATGCTGTCATTGGGTTTTATTGATGTAACATCTAGATTTGTTTGCAGCATTTTCTTTCCTTGTTTTCTCATATTGTTCAGGTATCAGTGGACCACTGAGATATTGCAGATTTCCTCTATTGACTTACAATGTCCCTGAAGATTTCTATATATATTCCTTCTTATCCTTCATTAGGCTGAAGTCTTGGAGGAAGTTGATAATGCGGTGCTCCACAAGGAAGCTGCCTCTCTAGGAGTGGTGGCCTTCAGGTGGGATATATTCCCTGCTAGTGGGCAGGGAATATACCAATGGTCATCCAAAGGGGAACTAGACTGCGGGCTGAGGCAAGGCCTGTTTGGGCCTGTGTCTCTGGTTTTACCGTCCTTGTGGGGAAACCTCACCCGGCAGGGAAGACTTACCCGGTGGGGAGGTCTCGTTGGTCAGTTCCCTCCTAGAGGTTCCCTCAATTGACAGCTACCGCCTGGGCAGGGATGCCTTCCTCTGCAAAGTTCCCAGGGGCCTGGCCCTACCTCCTGGGCCTGGGAGCCTCACCCTTCGCAGATGAATCTCCTTAGGCTGCCCCTCCTCAGAGAATCTGCCCGCAGGCCTGGAACCTTCGCTCCACCCCTAAGCCTGTCTCTGTGCGGCTCTTCCACCAAGAAGCCTCCTAGATCCTGGGACCCTGCTCTGCACCTAATCGCCTGGCTATGTGGCCCCTCCTCTTTGCAGCCACCTGGGGCCCCGTACAATTGCTCTGAGTCCCAGAGACTCGCCACATGCCTCTTCCTCCAGACAGGTGCCCAGTATTCCGGTGCGGTCACTAGGAGTCCAAGAAAGTCACTGCGTGCCTCCACCTCCCACCAACCACCCATAGCCCTGGGCAATCAATCACTCCGAGTTGAAGTGACCCTCCCTGTTCCTCCTCCTTCTTCAGATAACCCCCCGGGTGTTCAGGAGCAGTCGCTCTGAGTGGCTATGAATCCACGTGACCCGCTGCACGGGTCCTCTGGGCAACCACCCGGAGCTCTGGTGCGGCCACTGGAGACCAAGGGACCCACCCATTCACAATAGCCTTGAAAAAAATAAAATACTTGGGAATCAATCTCACAAAAGAGGTGAAAGACCTCTACAATGAGAACTATACAACACTAAAGAAAGAAATTAAAGAACACCTTAGAAGATGGAAAGATCTTCCATGTTCTTGGATAGGAAGAATTAATATTGTCAAAATGGCCATACTACCTAAAGTGCTATACAAATTCAATGCAATTCCAATTAAAATCCCAATGACATACCTTACAGAAATAGAGCAAGCAATTATGAAATTCATCTGGAGGAATAAGAATCCCAGAAGAGCTAAAGCAATCCTTAGCAGGAAGAGTGAAACAGGGGGAATTGCAATACCAGATCTTCAACTCTACTACAAAGCAATAGTAACAAAAACGGCATGGTATTGGTACCAATATAGAAAGGTAGATCAATGGTACAGAATAGAGGACACAGACACAAACCCAAATAAATACAATTTTCTGATACTAGACAAAGGGGTCAAAAATATGCAATGGAGAAAAGATAGCCTCTTCAACAAATGGTGCTGGGAGAATTGGAAATTCATATGCAACAGAATGAAACTAAACCCATATCTCTCACCATGCACGAAACTAAACTCAAAATGGATTAAGGACCTCGGAATCAGACCAGAGATCCTGCAGATTATAGAAGAAAAAGTAGGTCCAAATCTTCACTTTGTTGGTCTAGGATCAGACTTCCTTAACAGAACTCCCATAGCACAAGAAATAAAAGCTAGAATCAACCACTGGGATAGATTCAAACTAAATAGCTTTCTCTCAGCAAAGGAAAGGAAACTATCAGCAATGCGAAGAAGGATCCTACAGAGTGGGAGAATATCTTTGCCAATCATACTTCAGATAGAGCACTAATCTCCAGAATCTATAAAGAACTCAAAAAACTCTACTCCAAGAATTCAAATAATCCAGTTGACATATGGGCCAAGGAAATGAATAGACACTTCACAGAAGCAGATCTACAAGCAATCAACAAACATATGGAAAAATGTTCAACATCTTTAGTAATAAGAGAAATGCAAATCAAAACCACCCTAAGATTCCATCTCACCCCAATTAGAATGGCGATTATCAAGAATACGAGCAACAACAGGTGTTGGCGAGGATGTGTGGAGAAAGGTACACTCATACATTGCTGGTGGGGCTGTAAATTAGTGCAGCCACTCTGGAAAGCAGTGTGGAGATTCCTTAGAAAACTTGGAATGGACCCTCCATTTGACCCAGCTATCCCACTCCTTGGCCTATACCCAAAGGACTTAAAATCAGCATACTACAGAGATACAGCCACATCAATGTTCATAGCTGCTCAATTCACAATAGCCAGACTGTGGAACCAACCTAGATGCCCTTCAATTGATGAGTGGATGAAGAAATTGTGGTATATTTATACAATGGAATATTACTCAGCCATAAAGAATGATAAAATTATGGCATTTGCAGGCAAATGGATGAAATTGGAGAATATTATGCTAAGTGAGAGAAGCCAATCTCAAAAAGCCAAAGGACGAATGATATCGCTAATAAGTGGATGATGACACATAATGGGGGGGAGGGAAGGGTTAGTGTTAGGGTTAGAGTTAGGGTTAGGGAGGGGGGCAAGTATGGAGGAAGGAAGCACTGTATAGAGGGAAAAGAGGGGTGGGAGGTGTGGGGGGAAGGGGAAAAATAACAGAATGAATCAAGCAACATTACTGTATGTAAATTTATGATTACACAAATGGTATGCCTTTACGCCATGTACAGAGAAACAACATGTATCCCATTTGTTTACAATAAAAAAAAAAAAAGAAATCAATTCTGGTTTACATTGGTCAATAAAGCATCAATGAGGTAGGTTCATCAATATTAACCTGCCAGTCTTGATTCATCAATATTGACTTGACAGGGTAGATTTATTGATATATGCTCATTGGTGTAGATTCATTGACATCTACTCATTGGCATAGATTTTTAGATAACAACCATAAGGTGTTCATTTGTTAATATCAACCCATCAGTGTAAACTCAAAAATATCTACTAGTTGGTGTAAATTCATTGATATTGAACTCTCAGGGTAGATTTGCCAGTATCTACCCTTCAGTGTAGATTCAGTGATATTGACCAATTAGGGAAGATTGATCAATATTGACCTGTCATGAGAGATTTGATGATATTAACTCAACTGAGTGAATTCATCAATTTTAACTCACTGGTAGAGATTCATAAAGATTGACTCAACTGGTTATTTTCATTGATATTGTTATGTTAGTGTTAATTTGTAAATGTTGATTCATTGATATTGACCCATCAGGGTACATCCTTCAATATTGAGTCTTCTGTGCATATTCATCAATATCAACCTGTTGAAATAGATTCATCAATATCAACACTTTGTTGTATATTTGTCAATATTGAATCATCAGGATAGATTTGCCCATATTGACCCATCAGGCTTCATTCCTCAATATCAACTCTATTGGTTAGATTCATTAATATCAACTCTCTGATTAGATTCATCAATATCAACTTAACTGGTTCAATTTGTCAAAATGTACTCAGTGGGGTAGATTTGTCTATATCAACAAATGGGGTTATAATTGTTGATAACCCTTTGGTATAGATGGATCAAAATAGACTTGTCAGGGTAGATTAGTTCATATCAAACCTTTTAGATTGTTCAATATTGACTCTTCTTGTTATCAATATCAACCCATCTGTGTAGATTCATCAAAATTGACTCATCAGCATAGATTCATCAATAGTGACACTTCAGTGTATATTCTTTGATATTGATGAGTCTATTGATTTGATGATGTAGGTTCATGGATATAAAACTTATGGGGTAGAGCCATCAATATTGAATCACCTATGTAGATTAATTGGTGTAGATTTGTCAGTTTTGATACATCACTGTAGACTCCTCAAATTTGACTCAAAGGTTAGATTTGCCAATATTTATTCATCAGTATAGACTCATCTATACTGACTCTTCAGGGTAGATTTGTTAATATTGACTCTTTGAGATAGATTCCTCAACATTGATCCATCAGGGCAGATTGATTGATATTGACTGGACTGGGTAGATTCGTTGGTATCAACTCATCAGTGTAGATATGTTGATATTGATATGTCAATATAGACTGGAGTAGATTTATAGAAAATGACTCATTGATATTGATGCATAAACATTGATTCATTGATGTAGATTCACTGACATCAAACTATCAGTGTACATTTGTCAATATTGACCCATTGCAGTAGATTTGTTGATATTGACATGGTATGGATTCTTGATTACAAATTGATAGTGTTGACTCATTAGTATTGATTCCTCAGATAGATTTGTTGATATTGACTCATCAGTGAACATTCATCCAAAGCAATCAACCAGGGTAGATTTATAGATGTCAAATCAATGGTAGATTCATTTATATCAACCCAACATATATATTAGTTGATATTGATTTGAAGGCATGGATTCATCAATATTGACTTTTCAGTGTAGACCAGTTGATATAGATTCAATGGAGTATATTCATCAATATCAACTCAACAGGGTAGATTTATCAATATTGACTTGTCAGGGTAGATTTGTTGATATCAACCATAGGGGTAGATTCATACTGACATTGTCATATCAGTGTGCATTTGTCAGTAATGACTCAATGGGGTAGATTTGGCCATAACTACTCAATGGAAATGATTTGTCAATATCTGCTCATCATGGTAGATTCATCAATATCGACTCATAGGGGTAGATTGACCAATATCAACTGTCAGTGTAGATTCATTAATATCTACTTGGTGTAGATTAATTGATATCAACCCTTAGGGGTAGATTAATCCAAATTAACCAGTCATGGTAGATTTGTCGATGTTCATATGTCAATATTTATTTGTCAATTTAGATTCCTTGATATTTACCTGAAAATGTAGATTTTTCAATATCAACTCTTCTGGGTGTATTCATCAATATCAATCCATTAGTGTGGATTTGATAAAATCTATCACGAGGGAAGATTTGTTGAAATCAATTGATGATGTAGATTCATCAATATTGAATGTCCATGTACATTGGTTGACATTGATGTGTCTGGATAGATTTGTTGATATTGACTCTTTGGTGGAGATTTGTAGATATCAACTTTTAGGGTAGATTCATCAATATTGATTTATCAGTATGGATTTCTCAATGTAGATTCATTGATATCAACCCATTGGGGTATATTTTTTGATATTTACCTTCTGGGTATATTCATCAATATCTGCCCTTCTCATCAATGTAGATTCATTTATATCAAACCATCAGGGTAGATTCATCAATATCAACCAATCAGAATAGATCCATCAGTATCAATGGTTTGATGTAGATTCATTGATATCAACACTTTGGTGTAGATTCATTGATATCAACTCATCACGTTAGATTCATCAATACCAACCTATGTAGTTTTGATGATAAAACTTGACTTGTTTGATTTGTCAATATTGACTCAATGGTGTAGATTTGTAGATACCAACTTGGAGGGGTAGATTCATCAATATCGATTTATTGATATGGATTCATCAATATATCAATTCATTGGGCTGTATGTGTTAATATTTACTCTTCTGGGTATATTTGTCAGTATCTACCTGTTGATTTAGATTCATCAATATTGACTCATTGGAGAAGATTCACCCATATCAACCCAATGTATAGATTCATCAATTTTTATTCTGGGTATATTCATTGACATCAACCCTCCATTGTAGATTAATCAAAATCAACACATCAGTGTAGATGCATTGATATTGATTAGTCAATATCAGTATTGCAATATAGATTTGTTGATATTAACTTGATAGGGTAGATTCATTAATATTGATTCATCATGGTAGATTCATTGGTATTGACTTTTCTCCTTAACATTGACTTTTATAAATGCTTATTTTATTTCTGTTAAATCTAATTCTTCTAATTTTAACTTATGGTATCCATGACATCCAAGATTTTAGATCAACCTACCTAACATTTTAAGTCATTATTTTATGCTGAAGGCACATTCTATAAGAAATAGATATTATGCATTAATCATTTTAGAGATATCAACACTATGTTGATTGCTTGATCACTTAGAGAAAAGAATAGTTAAGTAAATTTAAAAACATTCTTATTTTTATGTATTTAGCCAGTTTTACTCATGTGAACAGAAAGGCATTTGGGTCCATTTTATTGTAAATTTATTAATGCTTATTATATATATATGTTACCATATATATTTGGCACCATATACATAATATAGAAACAAAAGCATATATGTAGATACAACATACAATAAACAGGTATGCACACATATGTACAAAATTGATATAAACAAAGAATTCATAGTTTTAGATTGCCAGTTATGAAACAAAATAACTTCGATGTTTATTGCACAGAATATCATATATAACCACTGAGAAATTAAAATAAAGCCTGTCACAAATTTTTATATAACATGCATAGGACCTGTGCAGTTGGAGACATAAAGTGTAGAATCTACCAGCCATGGGGAAGACTAAAATCAAAGGTTCATGTAGGTTACTCCAAAGTGGAAGATTTACTCTCATTTTCACCCTTGTATATTCTACATCCTTAGGTCTTTTCAAAAGGAATCTCTTCTTTTCCAGTGTATTAATGAGATAACTTTTGAATAATTTGACTCTGAATAAAAACAGTAGAAGAAAACATTAGGAAAGAAACTCAAGGTACAAAACAATACCAACTGATGCAGCACCAAAGCTGAATTCACAAAAATACTCTGAAGCTCAGAAGAGGACAGAGGCTTTGAAACATGACACAATATGAAATGTTACACAACTGGATCAGATTAGACTCAGCTCAGATATGAAAAAATTATGGAAGAACATGAAGTCCTCAAGAGACTCTGCAAGGACAATATGTACATATCAGATCCTTTTAATTTTTCCTTACTGTGACTATATGGAAAGAATAAAAAAAAATGCATGAAAATTAGTGAATTCTTCGACATTCTCAGGCCTGGTGCACCTGGCCAATCCAGATTTCTTTCTTTCTTTCTTTCTTTCTTTCTTTCTTTCTTTCTTTCTTTCTTTCTTTCTTTCTTTCTTTCTTTCTTT
>NW_027632702.1:0-45007 GCF_902686455.1 Sciurus vulgaris | reverse complement strand
CAAAAACATTTCCCATAATATAGCAACTTAAGGGCAAAAATAATTCTTTGAATACAATCTGCAGTCCATTCACATCAATGTAAACCTATGGATATGTGTTCTCTACTGAGGCCCTTACAAGGACATTTTGAAATGGCAAGATGGCTCCTTGTCCTTTCTGGTTTTTGTTTCTAATGTTATTTCACCCTAGCATATATAGGGGTGCCAATTTAACTCCTCAATAGATTTTCCTTATTTCTTTTATGCTCCACTTGTACTCATTCATCAACTTCTGAATGGTTACTCAGTGTTGTCTTGCAACCAAACATCTTCACAACCAGATTTGTCAACATGTCTGAATTACCTGCAAGCCCTGCACTAATTACTGTTAGTTCCCCTGAGAGAGACTAGAATTCACTGGAAGCGTTCACACTTAATGAAGGAGCAAACACATTGATATTTTTCAATGCAGTCATGGGTTTCTGTTGTGCAAAGGGTGGCATGGTGGCTGCCCTAGCCAAAGCTAGGCACTGAACCCCCTCCTAGGGCCTCCTCTCAGTGTCCTTTGACCTCAGGGAGGTCAGGACTACACCATGGAGAGGAAACCCTTACCTGAGTGGGGGCCATTACTAGGGCAAAATGGACTGCAGTGGTGACACAGCCTGTCTCCTGGTCCTTGAGGCCAACACAGGTGCAGAAATGGTATACCTATCATTCCACACCTAGTTCCACCTGGATGAAGCATTGCTAACTGCAACTCTAAAATGCCTAGGATGCTAGAATCCAGGGACTCTCAACATTAGCCCAACTCAGTAGGACCAGAAGGCCCGGGTACTGCATGGTAAAGAACAGGCCCCTGGCAAAGGCCACCCATGATTGTGGGGTGTGGCAAGGAAGCCTAATGCTGCTGACTTTGGTAGGTGCCTGGCAGTGTTTGTTCACAACCCCATGAAGGACTTCTTGCACTTCACTGAGGAATTCTTAGATTGGCACCAGGAGGCTTTTGTACTTGGGTGGTAGGTGTAAGCACTGCTTGACTTTTCACAGCAAGGGGGAACTCGCCTGCAAAGGAATGGTCTAATGGACCTGTAGGCTTGCACCTCCAGTTTTACTTCCAGTTCAACCTTACCTCCCAAACCTCTGCCTACTCCTGGGGTGGAGGATCCCAGTGCTGACTGGAATGCAGGTGGCAGGCCTTCCAGGAAATGTTGGCCATACTGGCTACATCAATACTGGTCATTCTGCATAGTGGGTATGGGGGTTTCTTCATCATGTGCTGTAGCATGCTGCTGGACTGGCAGCCTGGAAAATCATGAGTGGAGGAGAATCACTGAACAGTTGGACAGGGACCTCTTTTAGGCTCACTGTAAATCCTGAGGTTCTCTTGAAAAATAGTTGAGCTTTTCAAGACCTCCCTGAATGTCACTGATTTCCAGTCGATCATGATGTGTTATATCTCAGAGATATTCATAGTATTTCCAGGGAGGCTGGAGTCACTTTGAGCACTAAGGTTGAGCACATACAGTGTCATTGCCCTCTGAGTTCTACAAACACACTTGTGTTCAGCAGTATTATTTTTGAATGACCATTCTGCCCTTGAAAGATAGCAGACCTCAGAGCTGCCTTGTTGGGATGCTGTGGCAGACTAGGTTGGCTCACCTATTAGATTCTTCAGGTGGGGAAAAGTGCTCTCTGATGTCCTAATGAATCTTCTTACTTTCCTAGGACCCCACTCCATTATGCCAGTGCCTATGGACACTCAGAAGTGGTGGCCCTGTTAATAAAGAAACAATGCAACATTGAAATTTCTGATAAGAACTACAAAACACCACTTATTAAGGTACATACACTAGTCGCCTAGGATTTCTGCAGGAGGTAGGCTTGAAATGCTTGAATAAAAAGTGTTTAATATATTTTAAATATAACTAATTTGTGAACCTTGTGAAATGTTTGGCTTGCATATCTTGAATTTATCGTACATTTCTTGTTATAATGTCAACAGGCAGTAGAACACCAGCATGATGATTATGTAGAAATTTTTCTAAATAATGGCGCCAATCCAAATGTTCAGGACATTGATGGACACTCTCCTCTCCACTGTGCCATCTTTTGTCAGACCACAGCAATGGCTGAAAACCTGATTTTACACAACGCCAATATGGAATTACAAAACAAGGTACACATTTTCTGATTTTATTTCTAGATTGTTTGAAATACATTTATTTTAATAGTGAGATATGTAGTGTCCATTTCCATATTTAGAAACTTAAGAGAGGGGAGCCGCTGCCACCTCCACCAGCCCGCCCTGCTGCCGTCCCCACCCACCCACCTAGTTACCTACCTCTGCCTCCTTCCCCTGCCCCTCCACCCCGCCCTCTCCAGTCTCCAAGCGGCCCTGGCGCTCCTCAGCCCGGGTCGCGGGCCCGCCGCCTCCCAAGAGGAAAGGTGTTTGCGGGCTGAGCAGGGCCCAGGCCCTGTCCGCCGTGGGGCTCGCCACCCGCCGTGCCTGACCCTGCCGCCGCCACCGCCGCCATTGACAGCGCGCCGCCGCGATGCCCAGCGGCAGCTCCGCGGCCCTGGCCCTGGGGGCGGCCCCGGCCCCCCTGCCGCAGCCGCCCCCGCCGCCGCCGCCACCGCGCCGCTGCTGACGCCCGCGGGCGGCCCGGAGCTCAAAGGGGACGGGCTCCTGCTGTGGGAGCGCCTGGCCGCGCTAGGCCTCGACGACCCCAACCCAGCGGAGCCCGGCCCACCGGCGCTCCAGGCCGTGGCGGTGGCGGCGCAGAGCCAGGCCCGGCGGGCGGCGGGGCTGTCTCCGGAGGAGCGGGCTCCGCCCGGCCGGCCCGCAGCCTCGGAGGTGGCCGAGCTGGAACTGGAGGACGACGAGGAGGAGGGGGAGGAAGCAGAGCTGGACGGAGACCTGCTGGAGGAGGAGGAGCTGGAGGAGGCAGAGGAGGAGGACCGGCCGTCGCTGCTGTTGCTGTCGCCGCCCGCGGCCACCGCCTCCCAGACCCAGCCGATCCCGGGTGGGCCCCTGGGGTCTGTGCTGCTGCCTGCTGCCGGCTTCGATGCTCGAGAGAGGCCGCGGCCGCAGCAGCTGGGGTGCTCTACGGAGGGGACGATGCCCAGGGCATGATGGCGGCGATGCTGTCCCACGCCTATGGCCCCGGCGGTGGCGGGGCGGCGGCAGCAGCCCTAAACGGGGAACAGGCGGCTCTGCTCCGGAGGAAGAGCGTCAACACCACCGAGTGCGTCCCGGTGCCCAGCTCCGAGCAGGTCGCCGAGATTGTCGGCCGCCAGGGTTGTAAAATTAAAGCACTGAGAGCCAAGACAAACACGTATACCAAGACACCTGTTCGTGGTGAAGAGCCCATTTTTGTTGTCACTGGACGGAAAGAAGATGTTGCCATGGCCAAAAGAGAAATCCTCTCAGCTGCAGAGCACTTCTCCATGATTCATGCATCTCGAAACAAAAATGGCCCTACCCTGGGAGGGTTGTCATGTAGTCCTAATCTGCCCGGTCAAACCACCGTCCAAGTCAGGGTCCCTTATCGTGTGGTGGGATTAGTGGTTGGACCCAAAGGAGCAACGATTAAAAGAATTCGGCAGCAGACCCACACGTATATAGTAACTCCAAGCAGAGATAAAGAGCCTGTCTTTGAAGTGACAGGGATGCCTGAAAATGTTGACCAAGCACGGGAAGAAATAGAAATGCATATTGCCATGCGTACAGGAAACTATATAGAGCTCAATGAAGAGAATGATTTCCATTACAATGGTACTGATGTCAGCTTTGAAGGTGGCACTCTTGTCTCTGCGTAGCTTTCCTCCAATCCAGTTCCTCCTAGCCGCGCAATTGATATCCAATTATCGAAATGATAGTTCCAGCTCTCTAGGAAGTGGTTCCACAGATTCCTACTTTGGAAGCAATAGGCTGGTTGACTTTAGTCCAAGGAGCCCCTTTAGCACAGGAAACTTTTGGTTTGGAGATACGCTACCATCTGTAGGCTCAGAAGATCTTGCAGTTGACTCTCCTGCCTTTGACTCTTTACCAACATCAGCTCAAACTATCTGGACTCCATTTGAACCAGTTAACCCACTCTCTGGCTTTGGGAGTGATCCTTCTGGTAACATGAAGACTCAGCGTAGAGGAAGTCAGCCATCTACTCCTCGTCTGTCTCTTACATTTCCTGAGAGCATAGAACACCCACTTGCTCGGAGGGTTAGGAGCGACCCACCTAGCACAGGCAACCATGTTGGCCTTCCAATATACATCCCTGCTTTTTCTAATGGTACCAATAGTTACTCCTCTTCCAACGGTGGTTCCACCTCTAGCTCACCTCCAGAATCAAGAAGAAAGCACGACTGTGTGATTTGCTTTGAGAATGAAGTTATTGCTGCCCTAGTTCCATGTGGCCACAACCTCTTCTGCATGGAATGTGCCAACAAGATCTGTGAAAAGAGAACGCCATCATGTCCAGTTTGCCAGACAGCTGTTACTCAGGCAATCCAAATTCACTCTTAACTATATATATATATATATATATATATATATATATATATATATATATATATATACATAAATACTATATCTCTATATGGACTCGTAAAGGCATGGGTATAATGGTACCCCCAGTAAACTTCCTAATGAATTCTTATGACTGTTATCAGGCTTTATTGGGATTAGGCTAAAGTTGTAAGTAAACTTATAAAAGGCTGCTATGGTAACACTAAACCTAAGTGGTCTCTTGTCTATTAGTTTGGTTTAAATTATTAATACTATCCTGTAGACCTGGAGACATAGCTTGTGTAAGAATTGCTAAAGCTGAAATTCACCTTGACTGAGCGAAGATCATAGGTTGTGTGACCTATGAGAAAAGTGTATACATCTGAGATTCCAAACACTGGGTCCCAAAGCCTAACCACATTAAGAGTTTATGGAGGGTACTTGGCATTACAGATGACTCAGACACTTCCAGTGCTGCCTTCTTTACACTGCCAGTTTTGACAAAACAGGTTTGTTTTTTATTTTACAACAACTTATGCCTAATTCTGTAGGATTGCAAGTAACTTTTTAATGCATTGTGATTACTTATTGGTAATAATAGGGCTGATGGCAGTTTACTAGATCACTGGTTATAAATTGGGACAAAAACTGCTACATTGACTTTCATCTCGCCCAGAGTGCTCAAGGCTGGTATGATCAATGGATCAGGAATGCAGTTGTCTCGATTGTGAATTCCTACCCATAGCCTCCCTTAGTGAATGTGGAAATGGCCACCTGGGTTTTCCCATTTCAGGAAAGGATTTGGGATGCATCTATATTGGCTGATAATTGAGGATGCGAACATTCCATTCATTAGTCTGATCAAGCTATTAATTAATTTTTAGACTAGATCAAAATGTGAAACGTTTTATGTTCAATCCATATTTGTCTTGCACATTATAAATATATTTTTATTTTTTAGTAATGTAGGGGAGGGGGAGGG
This sequence comes from Sciurus vulgaris, assembly GCF_902686455.1. Classification (NCBI taxonomy): domain Eukaryota; kingdom Metazoa; phylum Chordata; class Mammalia; order Rodentia; family Sciuridae; genus Sciurus; species Sciurus vulgaris. Next base: position 39,542 of record NW_027632702.1, on the reverse strand, counting down.
AGATAATAATGCCCTTGGCATAATTCACGAAAGCAGCTGTGACGACCTCCAATCAGTTTACTTCATTTCAAAACTATTTCCAATCACAAGGAAAGATTTCTTTAAAATACACTTGTACATTTCACCTGTGGATGTCTATAACTTCATCCTCAGTATGTTCCCAAATCTGTGCTGGCATTGAAAGGACAAAACATTATACTGGTGGGTTTTTCTACTAATTATTTTTTGAAGCTTTATTTTCCCAACACAAAAGAACTTTTTTTCTCAGTATAACAAAAATTGAAATCCTATGTGTATTCAATAGTAAATAGACAAATTTTATTTTTTATTTCCACTTGAAGAGTTATATTTCGTATAAAAGTTTACAAATAACGGTTTTTATTTTGATTTTTTCAGTATAAAAAAGTTGCCTTGATGGCATATTATGATGTAATGCTAATTGCTTGAAGGATAGTTAAATGTCAGTATTGAAACCTAATCTCTAGCTGCCGTCTTGTAGATATGAACGAATGTTCACCAAGCATGTATTTTGTATTTTGTTGCATTGTACACTGCAAATAATAAGCCAAGGAATCGAAATATATTAGGTGCGTGTACTGTTTCTAAAAAATACAAACTAAGAATGATAAATTATCAATATGGTTTAGTATTTGCTAATTTTACTACACTCTTTTGTTATGTATATGTAGGGAAGTCATAGGGATTATAAATTCAATTTGAGTAAAGTTTAAAACCATATATTTTATGATAAAGGGCCTTTAACTTAAGATGGCCAAAGCACTGATATTATATATTTGCTGTAAAGAGAATTATAAGAATTTTATTTTTCTGATATTAAAAGTTACTTAATAAAGACTTGTTTCCATTAAAAAAAAAAGAAACTTAAGCACTCACTGCAGGAAAATGTGTTGAAAACAATGAGCTGTGGAAGACTTCACTTTAAGTACTAAAACTATAAAAGAAATATTAGAAGGCACAGCTTTCTTGTATGCACCAATTGCAAATATTTGTGAAAACACTGAATTTTTAAAGGTAAAACTTTTCCTGTTTCCAAATTATGGTTTGCACCCAAGCTTTTTTCTAAGTAGTGTAAAACAAAATAGGGAAGCAAATTTTGCTCTGGAAATAAGCTGTATCTTAAAACTCAAACAAAAGTATTTCACAATAAATGGTGATCTCATTGCTGTGGAAAAATGTACATAAGAGTTAATTATCCCACTGTGGTAAGGCTTGAGCAGGAACAATGGAAAAGTGGAGAATGTAAACCATATTCAGGCCCATGTGGAAATTAGATAATTAAGAAAAAATAGTAGGATGAGTTTATTTTCTGTAAATCTTCTCCCAGTTTCTGTATATGGATGAGGTGCTAGTCAATTTGGGGAATAACAATGATTAATTTAGGAAAGGAAGATGCAGAGTTGCAAACATGTCCAAAGAGCAGTTTTAGGAGGGTTGCATGTGAAACCAAGCTGCATTTTGAATTTACTGGTCCATATTCTCTCACTGCCTAGGAAACTTACATAGAATCTTTGGTAAATGCCTGTCTCTTGGTTTTGTTTTTGTTTTGCAACTGCCCAAATTATAAAAGGATTCATCCCTGTAAATGAGAGATGAGATGAAGAGATTATTGTCTGCTCCTCTAGTTCTTTACTAGAATAGTATCTCAAAGTGACCTGGGGAAGATTTTAACAATTTAGAAACCTACACTCTTCTTTGGAGGTTTATACTCAGTAAATCCAGTAGGTTCTGGTCATAGATATTGACAAATAAATCCTGAGAGTCCCACCCAACTCCTAGAGACTTATCACTAAATCAAGAAGTGTAATATAGAAATTCCCAGATATCTGAAACTGAATAAATACCTGGGAGAATTGGAGTTTGACTTTCTTCCAATCTCCGCTTTCTGACAATATTAGTTTAACTGACAGTTGTTTTTCTCTATTTCCATGACTGGGAAATTAAAAGAAGTAGGATTAGTGATACATTTTTGGCTTACAGAATACATTTTTTCTTCCAACAACAGTAATCATTCACCATTATTTAAAATGTGATGAGAAATTTTTGATGGCTAGTTTTTCAATAAGCAAAGACTGACCTTTTAAGGGTATTATGTTTCTGTTACCATTTAGGTTATTGGGTCAACAAATGTTGACTTTATGAATGATTTTCTTGGTTAGAATAATAGCAAGTATTGAACATTTTTAGTAGTGGCTGGATGGTAGACTGTCTCAGTAGATCTGCTGTGTTTCTGGGGCTCCAGCTTCATCAGCTTAGCAGTTTTAAAGACAAAGCCATGTAATAAGACCATAGAGGGGGATCCTCTTAATAACTTAGTGTCAGCATTCCTATGCAACTAAATCTTATTAAAATAATAGTCTGGGAAAACAGTAAACAAATGGAGTATTAGGTCATAGATGATGTTGGAAAAAATTTATAAATGAAGATATGAATTTTTTGTATTACACTTTAAGACATTATTTTTTGGTTGAAAAAATGGTATTCAAGAAAGGAAAGATTTTGCATGCAAATACTTGCATTGTACGTGACAATTTGGAATGTCCACATCAAAGACAAAATCAAGGACTTCAGACTCAATGTAACCCATGGATATATTTAATTTGTCTTCATTCATTGAATCAACATTTAAAATGCAAGTGAGTTAGTGTTTTCCTTGATGGTAAAATCAATCCACATATATCAATATAAATTTTTGTTGATTCATAATATTTTTGAAATAATAACTTTAAATTGCAATTAAAATGGAACCAGAGTAAAACAGAACCTAAAACGTACATGTGCATTCTGATAGTGATAATGATAAACCAGGGTTATCATTATAAGTGAGAATATATTTTGTGTTGAGCTTTCTAACAGGTAATAAAATCAGCTTTCATTTAATAATGGAAGTAAATGCAGGGACCAATTAGAAATGAAATGAAAGGTATTTGAAGCCTCCTTCAATTCAAAACCCATTTCCTTAGTGACCCACTTGGAGGAGGAGTGCCTGACATTGGTATCTGGGATCCTGACACCATAAATAAAATCAAGAGGGTTAGTACTACATGGAGGAAGATTTCTCCTTATTGGAAAGCTTTTAGCGCTGTCCCCATTCAACTCTTATTTCCTCCAGTGTGAATGTTTGAGACACAAAAATTGGTCAAGTTGGTATTAATAATGACTAAGGACTTTGTTAAATATTATACTTCATTATAATATTTCTCTGAGAATGGATCAAGGAATCTTCATGATGAGGTTTGGTATTTCTTGAAAAGTACACATTCTTTGAAAAAACAGATGGATAATGCGCACATTAGGAAAGAATATTTAGCTCATTAATTCCAACAATACTTAAATCCTTTACCTCTTATGTTTTGGTGTTTGGGATTAAGGAGATAAAAGACATAGTTCCTGTCCTCAAGAAGTTCTTGGTTTAGATGGAACCTGCAAACACAAATTTAAGGTCCTATGATACTATGATAGAGGCCAATTTTTCTGGAACCTGGTAGGTCTTTTATAAGATTTCTGCTTCAGTTGAGAAATTCGGTGAATAATTTGTTGTTTTCTAGGATGGGCACACACCACTGTTACTGGCGTTGAAGCACAATAAACAAGTGGCAGAACTCATTCAGAATAAAGCAAATATACACAGTCAACAAGGAAAACAGGTAAAATGGTGATATTTTTTGAAGTTTAATGGAATGATAATAATCATTGAAGAAAATAATATTAGATTAATGGGAAGAAGAATATTAACTTACAAATATTGGGATGAAGTGAATCATGAACACAAATCACCTTTTAGAAAAGTAATTATTGGGATGAGGTAATACAAATAACATTATGTAGTACAATTTAGATTTTATTATAATATTGGTTGATGTGTTTCATTTGTAATCTGAGATTATTGGTCATAACATCAATCCATTAGCCAAAGGAGTTTCACATTAGTTTCATCAGTTTTATATAGTATGGGCTTTTATTTTACTTTTTCATTCAATACTGAAATGCTTAACCCTTCAGCATATTTCAACTTCTACTTCTTTGTATATTTTCTTTAATAGTGTGCTCTATTGAACATAAGTAGGCATTGAAAATTATTTACTTTTGGATGACCCTTTGCTTTAAACTTTTTTTGAAGAAATGGATTTTTGGTTATCTCTGAGTATTAATTGCTATTGCCAGATTATGTTCAATTCCTCCTTTTGATTTCTAACATATTTTTGATGAACCTGAGCAAAGTGAAATAAAATAGCTTTAGTGTTATAAATATTTGCTAATAAACATAAGTCATAAGTGGGTGAGAAGGACTCAAGTGATAGGTGTGGATTCAGACATGACTGGTTTGGATTCCTACCTTTGCTAATTGTGAGCTGTGTCACCTTGAAAGAATTACTCATCACTAAATTTGTTTCTTGACATGAAAATGTGGAAAATAAAAGCTTGAAGAATGGTTGGAAGACTGTGTAAATTGCATCAGTTTCAGTGCTTAGCAGATGCTTATCATCATCAATATCTGAAACTGTGATGACTATTATCATCACCATATTTGTTCCTATTATTAAGCCAGCAAATAACTTTTACATATTTGACCTTTTTAGGTAACTGAGTTATAACATATTACATTAGACTAGGGAAAAATGGATTATCCCTCAGTTAAATCTTTACCTATTTTAGTTAAATGACCTTTTCATAGTTATTGTCCTTCAAAGGACTTTAAATTTGCAACTTCTGCCATGTAATACCCCATTGGGACGAGAGGTTTCCTGTTTGGGTTTTCTATTTGACTTGGAGGCAATATGTAAAGATGAATACTTTAAGATACTTATGTGTGTTAATATATGTAAAGACTTAGTTCTACACAACCAAATTCAAAAAATATATCAAATTATCTGTTTAATAACTTTTAAAGACAATTCATCATTTAAAGTATCTAAGGATGTAATTATCTCTTTCTTATTTTAGAACAGCCCTCATGCTGGCTGCAAAATATGAAGCAAAACATGTAATTGAGATGCTTTTTCTTGGAGGTATTGATGGCTTAGCAGAAGATCATTCTGGAAAGAAAGCATTATCCTATGCCTTATCAAGTGGTTTCAATGTGTAAGTGTCTACATTAAAATACTAATTAAATGGAGGTTCAAAATTTTTACAATTATATTGCATCTTACACATCAATGAGATTTCATAGTTCAGATATGTTTGGAATGCAGTGACTTTGTCCTCTTCCTCAGTCTGGACCCCTACAAATGTCTAGACTAGTTAGAAAGAGAAATGTGTGCAGGATTTATTTTATGACCTCTCTCTCTCTCTTTCTTTTTCTTTTTCTTTCTTTTTCTTTTTTTTTTCTTTTTTTTTTTTTTTTGTTGTTGTTGCTAGAGGTTGAACCCAGGGTCTCAGACATGGGAGGCAAGAACTCTAGCACTGAGCTAGAGCCACCAGTCCCTGTCTCAGGACTTTTAAAAACTTTATCCTTAGGAATCCCAGCAATATCCATTACATTCCAAGTATAACCCCTGCATGTGGGGCACAAATAGCATCATATCTTTGATTTTTATTTTTGACTATTTGGTTCTTGCAATGTCAGTTTACCAGAAGATATCCTAATTTTTGCTGGGAAGTAGCAATTTGAATTTCTCTGAGGAGTTTCTTATGTCTAAGAAAGAAAATTTTCTTTCCCCAGAGGGTGGAAAAAAAGAACTTTTCAATCATTCTTTTGTTTCTGTTAATTCTGTTGCTATAGTGTTGCAATTAGAAGTAGTCCTGCAGTCTGATAATGATTAACTTTACTACTACATTGTCCTGACTGACCCAGATCCCTGAGTCTTCATGGTAATACCCAATTACACTTAAAAGTTACATTTTTTCCTTTCACATACAGCCATTGTTTCTTAATGGGCACTCTGTTTTGGCTCAAGATTCCTAGCTTTATCCACCCCACAGTGAGCACACTGATCCTGCCCTTCAGTTTTACAACCTTATGTGGAGCTCACATGCTAGCCTAGACCTTCATGATGAGTGGTCCTTTGAGGCTTTTGTTTGTCATTTGGCCAACACAAATCATTTGGCAATATTCAAAACTATGGAATAGCCTCGAAAAATGTTACAGGAAGAGTTGAGAGTTCCCTTCTCTATCTGTGGTACAGATGTGTACCACAAAGCCTCATTATATCTTGTGAAGCACATTTTGTTTGGTTGTGTGAGGCCCCAGGTTAGAGTTTTCCAGTGAGGTTGCCAACTTTTGATTAATACCTCACTTGATTTTTTTCCCTGCGAATGAAAATTTACCCAGGTACTAGGATCTGTTTCTCATTTTACAGAATATTTCAATTCTTTCTCAAAAGGAAGACATTAAACAGAATTCTCAGAAATTAAATTAGATTCATTGCATCTAAAAGAGCTAAGCCTCATTATGACACATCAGTATCCATGTATAAAAGAGGGTTGCTTCTTTCAAGTTAGCTAGAGATCAACATGGAATTTAAGCCTCACTCTGAACAAAGATCTGCTGTAATAGTAATAGTCCAAGTGCAGTGATTGATTAGTTTCATTATAGAGGATATTTATGTCTTTCAATTATATTTAAAAATAAATTGAGTTATAAATTATTCAATAGGTGATTTGTCCTAAATAAGAAAGGACAGAGAATTTCACAGCCCATGGCCCAAATTAAGACTCATTAGCATTTGTTAACAATTGTAATATTTGATCACTAGAACCTGTGAAAAATTGGATTTTACTCAGGTTTCAAACAGAGTTCAGCATTAATGTACAAATTATTCCATTACTTTACTGTTGGGACTAATGACACGTTAACTAACTCAGGCTGACTCCTTACTCCCTGGTGAGCCAGCAAGATCAAGGCATCAAAGGCGGTTTCAATAGTTAATGATGATAAATCAGACCACTATCAGGGATTGGTTAACAACAGTTCCACGAACATGATCTGCTCGCGCTTGTCATATAGTCCTATGAGACTCTTGCTTGTGTGAACACCCCATGCCTTGCTGACCTTTAAACTGGTTTCTGCCTAGCTTCCACCCTACATAAAAGCTGTGTGACTTCCTCAATAAATGAGTTCCTGCTGTGACGAATCTCCCTGACATGTCTGATTATCCTCCGCCAGAAGGGCTAGGAGTGGGTGGTCAGTCAGCCCTACCTATCCCGGTCTGACCTTGTTGGGGAGTGTCCCCTTCCCTTGTTGCTGGTTGAGAAGAGCACGGGGGCTTAAGACCCCAACACTTTACTATTTCTCTCGGCATGGCTTATATTTTCTCATTAAATCTTCATAACAACCTGGTGAACTAAAGCAGTACAACCCTTATATTTTAGGAGGGTAATTTGAGCCTAAGTGAAATGATTTGTGCAAGAACAAAGAGCTATTGGTAGTAGAGAGAGGGCATCTTCTGAATTAAGGATACTTTCCTTTATGTCAGGCTATTCTAGTTAATGTCTTGAGTCTTGATTAGGTGAAATTCACTTCACCTTACTTCTTTCTTCTTTGGTTACAACTTATGGGTGTAGTGACTGTGCTTCAACCCCAGCTACTTGGGATGCTGAGGCAGTTGGATCACAAGAGCCCAGGATTTCAAGATTAGCCTGGGCAATGTGGTGAAATCTTATTCCCAAAACAAAACCAACACCCCCTCTCCAAGCAACATAAAAATAACTGTAAGGTTAATAACCTGTAGAGAAAACTTGCTCATTTGAAATATATGGGGTCAAGTACTGATATTAGGTTTGATGCTATCTAAAATACTTTTCACAATATGTTTGCTTAGTATTTCTCTTATTAGCATTGATACTAATTTCATTACTTTTTCATAAACTGTAACAGAAAATTAATTTTGGATCTTACTAGATCTTACTAGGGAAGTATAGGAACATATTAAAACCAGAAAAGCAGGTAAGATGTTTTAAAAAATATATTTTTACTTGTAGACGAACACAATATATTTTTTTTTTAATCTGGTGAAGAGTATGGAACATAGTTCCTCTTGATAGTGAATTACTCTGAGTGTTCCTACCCTGTATAAGAAAGTATGATCACAAAGGAGTGGCAACAAATCAATATGTATATGGCATTCATATTTTTCTTAATTTTCTTCTTAATATCCTGTAATTTAGTATTATTTTATTGTAGAAAATTTAAAAGCTGAAACTTATAATCTGAAATTTAAGTCTGTTTTCTGAAAAAATATTTCATTAATTAAAATTTAGCCTCAGAAATATTACCTTTATTTAAATAATATTTTAAAATTAGTATGTTGTGTGTCGTTTCTGTTACATTATAGTAAATTGGGCTTGCTATAAAAATGGACAGTGTTTTTATTGTAAAAATGACTGCATTCCACTCTAACATTTCCAAGCAGGGATATTATACATGAATCCCATCTATCTCCCTACTTTCTTTCTCTCCCTTCTCTCTCCCTCTCCCAGTCTTCTTCCTCTTCCCTATTCATCACTTCTCTTTTCAGAGTATCCTTTTATTTATTTATTTTTCAGACTGAACGTGTAAGGGAAAATACATGATATTTGACTTTCTGGTTTATTCTGCATTATATGATAAATGCCTTTTCATTTTCCATTTCTCCCCTCTTGTGCTTGAAATACATCATTGTGTACTGATTTGGTTTTTAAATTTCCAGTTAAAAAACTGTGTTCTTCTTATAGGTTTGCCTGTATAAGTGGTTTGACTATTCCCTCTTATAACTTTCAATATTCTTTCTGGTTTTGTGTTTTTGACAGTTGTGTATAATAATATGATGTGGAGAGTTTCTTTTGCAGTCAGGTTCAATTAGGGTTCTAAATGCTTTCTGAATTTGGATGTCAATATCTTTCTGAAGACATGGTACATTTTCTGGTATTATTTTACAGAAAAAGTTTGCTATGCCTATGGTCTATACCTGTGCTCCTATGTATGTAACCTTGATTCATATTGCATTAATTGCCTATCAGTCATATAATTGATATCTAGTGTAGGATAATCTTCAGGACTGGTCCCAAAGGATTATTTTTAAAAAATAATCAGTCATTATTTCTACTATTTTATATTTTCTGTTGTTAATAACATATTTATTTCACCCTTTTCTTTTTTAGAGAGCGATGATTCTTTATCTAGGTATGATTTTTACAATTAGAAAAGAAAACTAATGAAAATAATAAAGTTAATGAGGGAATGCAGACAAAAGGAAATAAAATTTGTTGGATGTTCTAGTCCTATCCAGACAGGATACTATGTGCTTAAAACTTCCTTTATAGTCATCACAGCATCTTTGAAAGAAGCTGTGCTCTTACAACCTATTAATCAGTGATTAAGCAACTGTCATTCAAACAAGTTGACTAATGAGCCCATGATCTCATAATTTACAAGTAGCTTGCCTATGATTTGATCACGAACCTGATTGACAAATTCATTCTCTTGCCCTTTCCTATAGATTGATAGGGATGTGTGTGGCACAAAGGATCAAGATGCCAGTCCATATCAGATGAATTCATGAATTCAAACTTAGTTGTCTTTTAACTTTTAAATTAGACATTTCTTGAAAAACATTTATATTTGAAGAATTTGTGCTAATATTTTTGAAATTTGCAATGACACACCATACATTTTTAAACTTCAAACATTTCAGAGCAAATCTCACATAGCTAGGGTCATAGGAGCAAGGGTTTTATATAAGCAAAGTTAGGTAATTATTAGTGAAGAATACCTGTGGCTTAACTGTGACATATATGAATATATAGTATTAATTGCATTAATATTCTTAAACACATATTTAGAAAATAGTTTAATTGATTTTTCTAGTTCTTGACTTTCTAGTTTCATTTTCTCATCAGGCTAATACCACTGTCTAGTTCCATAAACATTTTTATTTTTTTATCATTTTTGCTTTTTCTATGGCTATAATCTTTTCTTGAATTTTTAAAATTTTCTATTCTGCTTTTCCTGGTGTTTCTTTTAGACTTTTAAAGTGTTACTATCAGCTCTGTACCTCTTTTTTTCTTTATATATAATTAAAATCACAGAGAATAAAAGAAATTTAAAGAATATTAGTAATTAGTCAAAAAGTCTCTAATACTTTAAAATATTTTCTGTATTCTGCCTAATTGGTTGTTTTGATGGTTTACATGAAACTTAAATATATTAAAGGATATTATCTCATTGTAGAAAGTAACAGCAATAAGATTTGAACATATGTTTCTTAATGGGAGGCCAAAACTCTCCTATATTGTCTTATATCATGTGAGAGTTTCAACAATAAAATGGGAGAGTGAGTCTAGTGAACCCAAATATAGATGATAAGAAGAGAATTATTAAGTGAACCTGGAGTTAAAGAATCATAATAGAACTAACAAAGGGAGGGCATGTTTGAAGAGGAAAAATACTGAATTGTGTAGAAATCATTGTTTTTTCCAAAAGAGATCAACATATTGGGGTTTTCACCTTGTGTGATGAAGATAAAATGAGAATTTGGGACATGGATGTTGGGAACTATGTAGAAAATCATATTAAAAGGAGTTTGCAGGAGTCCAAAACATGTCATTGCTTTCATGTTTGTAGGAATGACAGACTTCAGGGTTTCTGTTGAAAGGTGTTAAAAACTTTTAAGCTACTGAGAAGAATCTGTAGAGTATATAAGAATGTGATGGTAGTATATCAAACTTCAAGCACCAAAGACTAGAAGTTGCTAAACCACATGATCTATGGCCCAGAGCAGGCATACACTCACTTCCACCACTTTTGCCAACTCTCTCATGTCCTTCCTATGTACAGGTAGGGTAGGACAGGGTACAATTTGACAGAGCTATTGTGGAGTGTCAGTTGGATGGTTGGTAACATTCTTATGCTGAGACCAGTGACTGAGACTCCATTTAACTTGTTTTCTTGGAGTATGGAAAGAGTCACACCCACTCATGGTCCTTGAAGCCAACCTTGTTTCAACAAACTGCATCTTCATAGGATGAAGATTTAGAGGTCCTGCTGAAGATGGCCATGGGTGTGCAAACTCACAGGAAGGAAGATATTTAGATAGTACTTGGGGAAACAGAAGTCCAAGTAGCATTCCTCTACGTCATAGGCAATCATTTCCATTGAGTGAGTGTCCATGAGTGTTTTAAAGTGCTTGATATTTTTTGTGGCCCTGAATAAGGCAGGAACTGTACTGGGAAATTAATTGAATTTTAAAATTTGTAATGTTTCAATCTCTTGAAGAATAGGATTTCCAGTAACAGCATATATATTTGTTATTTTTGGGGGGTCTTCATCTTTCAAACCATTAAAATGTTTCAGGGAAATCTCTGTGCTATTTTTGAGTAAAGGGAATCAAGAGGGATATTTTAGCAGGTGGTTTCCAGGCTACTGCACCAAGGCCGAAATTTCAAGATAGCTATCTTAGTCTCTGATCCAGGGAGATACAATGAAGAAAAGCAGTATATCTTTCTACCTCTTGTTATCTTATTAAGTTTGTTTCAATTCAGGCCACAAAGTTTATGTTGGCCACTTAGTGGATTTTTCAGTTCAGCCTTCAGGACAGAGATGTTTGGAAAATAAATTATTCTCAGTTCTCTGTCATTGTATTGACCATCACTCTTTAAAATGGAACCAAGTATGACTTTACTGAATGATTTATGGAATGGAAAAAGCAGAGGCAGAAAGAGGTAAACAAAAGTTTTCTTAAAATGGGAGTCATATTTTAATCCTATGAGTCCAAACCCTCTTTTAATATAGTGATATCCAAACATTCACCAGCTTTTATTACTTTAAATACTGGACTGGACTCACCCATTTTTGTTATGTATTTTTGCTCAGAAGTTCTGCAGAGAGACCTGATCCTGATGATATCAAGCCTACTTCAGAAAAGGGCAACAATATATCTGATATCAAGGTAAATATCCTCTTGTCAAATTAATTTTCTTGCTCTGAATTCTGTTTGGTAAGTGCTTAGTCTTACGGTTTAACAATGCTTTCCTTGTCATCTTATTTGGAAATTTTCTCAGGAGAAATTATTTTGCACAATTGTGTTGAATTTTTATTTTTACCTTTGTAAATATCAACATTCCATCTACTACTTCAGGGAAATAGGAACTTTTGAAAATCCATAACAGAACAAAATTATATTTGGAAAAGCATTATTTTTGAAAAAAAAATATTTAAATGTACATGAACACAATACATTTATTTTACCTTCTGTGGTCTGGGGAGTGAACCCAATGCCTCACAGGTAGGCAAGTGCCCTAACACTGAGCCACAACCCCAGCCCAGGAGAAACATTCTAATAACACAGGAAATATGAGATTTGGGAAGGATTATTTGTGTAAATTCACTGTGACTTGTAAGTGAACTTAATTACTTATACTCAGGACTAAATAAATCTTTAGGTTTCAAGATGGCACCCTAGAGGGTGGCTGCATTTCATGTTGCTCCAGGACTCCGGATTCAAAAGAGGAGATATTGAGAGACTTGGGGCCAACTCAAAGCAGCTGGGTGAGTCTCTCCCAATGGAGAGGTGTCCCGGATGGGACGGTAGTCCCGGAACACAGGGAACTTTGTGAAGTAGAGCTGCCCGGAGAGACACTCCTCCCCCCACTGGAGTAGTGAACTCAGACAACTGGGAGCATCATAGAGGAGGCCGCTCAGCACAGCACTGGGACTCTGAGCAACCACTGGGGCTCTGGTGGCTGCCCAGGGGAGGAGCGGCGAGGAGAGCTGTGTGGACTCAGAACACCAGGGCCTGCCCTGAGGAGGAGGAGGAGCATGGCCGCTTGGATTCGGAGTGACGGCACCAGAGCTACAGGCAGTTGCCAGAGGAGGAGCTGTGCAGTGAGCTGTTTAGACTCAGACCACTTCTGAACAAGAGGGCCTGCTCGGAGGAGTAGGAGGATGACCGTGGTGGGTCATTTGGATTCGCAGTGACTGCATTAGAGCTTCAGGCAGCTGCTCAGAGGAGGAGGAGATTGGTGAGTTGTTTGGACTTAAAACGACTGCTCCTGAACACAGGGGGGATGCCTGGAGGAGAAGCGCAGTGGGTCACTTGGTCTCAAGTGGCCACACCAGAGATCTGGGCAGTTGCCCAGAGGACACATGCAGTGGGTCATGTGGATTCAGAACCACTCAGAGTGATGACTCCTGAACAGGGGTTACCTGGAGGAGGAGGAAGAATGGGGAGGGTCACTTCAACATGGAGTGATTGATTGCCCAGGGCTACGGATGGTTGGTGGGAGGAGAAGGCACGCAGTGAGTTGCTTAGACTCCTACTGACCTCACCAAAATACTGGGTAGCTGTCTGGAGGAAGAGGCATGTGGCGGGTCTCTGGGACTAAGAGCAATTGTACAGGGCCCCAGGTGGCTGCTCAGAAGAGGGGCCGCATAGCCAGGCGATGAGGTGCAGAGCAGGGTGACAGGATCTAGGAGGCTTCTTGGTGGAAGAGCCCCACAGAGACACGCTTAGGAGTGGAGCAAAGGTTCCAGGACTGTGGGCAGATTCTCTGAGGAGGGACAGCCTAAGGAGATTCATCTACGAAGGGTGAGGCTCCCAGGCCCAGGAGGTAGGGCCGGACCCCTGGGAACTTTGCAGAGGAAGGCAGCCCAGCCCAGGTGATAGCTGCAATATGAGGGGAACCTCTAGGAGAAAATTGACCAGAGAGACCTCCCCACCAGGTGAGTCTTCCCTGCCGGGTGAGGTTTCGCCACAAGGACGATAAACCAGAGACACAGGCCCAAACAGGCCTTGCAACAGCCTGCAGCCTAGTTCCCCTTTGGATGACCATTGGTCAACAAGTGGAGGCACCTCTGCCCACTAGCAGGGAATATACCCCACCTGAAGGCCACCACTTGTGGAGCACCGCATTATCAACTTCCTCCAAGACTTCAGCCTACTGAAGGGTAAGAGGGGATATATATAGAAATCTTCAGGGACAGTATAAGTCAATAGAGGAAATCTGCAATATCTCAGCGGTCCACTGATACCTGAACAATATGAGAAAACAAGGAAAGAAAATGCTGCAAACAAATCTAGATGTTACACCAATAAAACCCAATGACAGCATGGCAGAAGAAATGACAGAAAAGGAGTTCAGAATGTACATAATTAAAATGATCAGGGAAGCAAACGATGAGATGAAAGAGCAAATGCATGCACTGAAGGATGAGATGAAAGAGCAGATGCAGGCATTGAATGATCGCACCAATCGACAGTTAAAAGAGCAAATACAGGAAGCAAAAGATCATTTCAATAAAGAGTTAGAGATATTGAAAAAAAACAAACAAAAATTCTTGACATGAAGGAAACAATAAACCAAATTAAGCACTCCATAGAAAGCATATCCAGTAGGATAGAACACCTGGAAGACAGAACCTCAGACATTGAAGACAAAATATTTAACCTTGAAAACAAAGTCGAACAAACAGAGAAGATGGTTAGAAATTATGAACAGAATCTACAAGAACTATGGGATATCATGAAAAGGAAAATTTAAGAATTATTGGGATTGAGGAAGGCCTAGAGAAACAAACCAAAGGAATGAACAATATATTCAATGAAATAATATCAGAAAATTTCCCAAATCTGAAGAATGAAATGGAAAATCAAGTTCAAGAGGCTTATAGGACTCCAAATACAAAAAATTACAACAGACCCACACCAAGGCACATTATAATGAAAATACCTAACATACAAAATAAAGACAGAATTTTAAAGGCTGTGAGAGAAAAGAACCAAATTACATTCAGGGGGAAACCAATACGGATATCAACAGATTTTTCAATCCACACCCTAAAATCTAGAAGGGCCTTGAACAACATGTTTCAAACCCTGAAAGAAAATGGATGCCAACCAAGAATCTTATACCCAGCAAAACTTACCTTCAAATTTGACAATGAAATAAAATCCTTCCATGATAAACAGAAGCTAAAAGAATTTACAAAAAGAAAGCCAGCATTACAGAACATTCTCAGCAAAATATTCCATGAGGAAGAGAAAAAAACAAAGAAGGAAATCAGCAAAGGGAGGAATTATCCGAAAGGAATTGTCAAATAAAGGAGGAACCAAGTTGTGTCAAATATATAAATAAATAAAATTTAAAAAATGAACCAAATGACCAGGAAACCTAATCATATCTCAATAATAACCCTGAATGTTAATGGCCTGAATTCATCAGTCAAAAGACATAGACTGGCAGATTGGATTAAAATGAAAGATCCCACAATATGTTGCATACAAGAGACTCACCTCATAGAAAAAAATACACCTAGATTAAAGGTGAAAGGATGGGCAAAACAATACCATGCACATGGACTCAGCAAAAAAGCTGGAGTATCCATCCTCATTTCAGATAATGTGGACTTCAAGCCAAAGTTAGTCAGAAGGATTAAAGAACGTCATTTCATACTACTTAAGGGAAGCATAAATCAGCAAGATATAACAATCAGAAATATCTATGCCTCAAACAGTGGCTCATTCATGTATGTCAAACAAATTCTTCACAATTTCAGAAACCAAATAGACAATAACACAATAATACTAGGTGATTTTAACACGCCTCTCTCACCACTGGACAGATCTTCCAGACAAAAATTGAACAAAGAAATGATAGACCTCAATAACACAATCAATAATTTAGACTTAACGGACATTAATAGAATATACCATCCAACCAAGAGTGAATACACTTTCTTCTCAGCAGCACATGGATCCTTCTCTAAAATAGACCATATATTATGCCACAAAGCTAATGTTAGCAAATACAAGAAGATAGAGACACTAGCATGTATTCTATCAGATCATAATGGATTGAAGTTAGAAATAAATGAAAGAGTAAAACACAGAATCTATTCCAAAATCTGTAGATTATACGAGATGCTATTATATGATGAATGGATAATAGAAGATATTAGGAAGGAAATTAAAAAATTCTTAGAGGTAAATGAGAACAAAGAAACATCATATCAAAATCTCTGGGACACTATGAAAGCAGTACTTAGAGGGAAATTTATTTCATGGAGCGCATTTTATAAAAGAAGTAAAACTGAACAAATAAACGACCTAACACTACAGCTCAAAACCCTAGAAAAAGAAGAACAGACCAGCACCAAAAGTAGTAGAACACAGGAAATAGTTAAACTCAGAGCTGAAATCAATGAAATTGAAACAAAAGAAACAATACAAGAAATTGACAAAATAAATAGTTGGTTCTTGGAAAAAATAAACATAATTGATAAACCTTTAGCCACACTAACAAAGAGAAAACGAGAGAAAACCCAAATCACTAAAATTCAGAATGAACAAGGAAATATCACAACAGACAGGATTGAAATACAAAACATAATTAGAAGCTATTTTGAAAATCTATACTCCAACAAATTAGAAAATTTCAAAGACATCAACAGGTTTCTAGAGACATATGAATTGCCTAAACTGAATGAGGAGGACATACACAATTTAAATAGACCAATTTCAAGTACTGAAATACAAGAAGTCATCAAAAGCCTACCAACAAAGAAAAGTCCGGGACCAGATGGGTTCTCAGCCGAGTTCTACAAAAGCTTTAAAGAACAGCTCATTCCAATACTTCTCAAAGTATTCCATAAAATAGAAGAGGAGGGAACCCTTCCAAACTCATTCTATGAAGCCAATATCACACTGATACCTAAACCAGACAGAGACTCATCAAGGAAAGAAAATTTCAGACCAATATCCTTAATGAACATCGACGCAAAAATTCTCAACAAAGTTTTAGTAAATCGCATACAAAAACATTAAAAAGATAGTGCACCATGATCAAGTGGGTTTCATCCCAGGGATGCAAGGTTGTTTCAACATCAGGAAATCAATAAACATAATTCACCATATCAATAGACTTAAAGTCAAGAATCACAAGATTATTTCAATAGATGCAGAAAAAGCATTTGATAAAATACAGCACCCCTTCATGCTCAAAACACTAGAAAAAATAGGGATAGTGGGAACATGCCTTAACATTGTAAAGGCCATTCATGCTAAACCCATGGCCAATATCATTCTAAATGGTGAAAAACTGAAAGCATTCCCCTTAAAAACTGGAACAAGGCAGGGATGCCCTGTTTCACCACTTCTATTCAACATCATTCTTGAGACTCTAGCCATAGCAATTAGACAAACCAAAGAAATTAAAGGGATACGAATTGGAAAAGAAGAACTCAAACTATCCCTGTTCGCTGATGACATGGTTATATATTTAGAGGAACCTGGAAATTCCACCAGAAAACTCTTAGAACTCATAAGTGAATTCAGTAAAGTAGCAGGTTACAAGATTAATGCTCATAAATCCAACGCATTTTTATACATAAGTGATGAATCTTCAGAAAGAGAAATTAGAAAAACTACCCCATTCACACTATCCTCGAAAAAAATAAAATACTTAGGAATCAATCTCACAACAGAGGTGAAAGACCTCTACAATGAGAACTATACAACACTAAAGAAAGAAATTAAAGAACACCTTAGAAGACAGAAAGATCTTCCATGTTCTTGGATAGGAAGAATTAATATTGTCAAAATGGTCATACTACCTAAAGTGCTATACAGATGCAATGCAATTCCAATTAAAATCCCAATGATATACCTTACAGAAATAGAGCAAGCAATTATGAAATTCATCTGGAAGAATAAGAAACCCAGAATAGCTAAAGCAATTCTTAGCAGGAAGAGTGAATCACGGGGTATTGCTATACCAAATCTTCAACTCTATTACAAAGCAATAGTAACAAAAACGGCATGGTATTGGTACCAAAATAGAAAGGTAGATCAATGGTATAGAATAGAGGACATGGACACAAACCCAAATAAGTACAATTTTCTCATACTAGAAAAAGTTGCCAAAAATATGCAATGGAGAAAACATAGCCTCTTCAACAAATGGTGCTGGGAGAATTGGAAATCCATATGCAACAGAATGAAACTAAACCCATAACTCCCACCATGCTTGAAACTAAACTCAAAATGGATTAAGGGCCTCAGAATCAGACCATAGACCCTGCATCTTATAGAAGAAAAAGTAGGTCCAGATCTTCAACATGTCGGCTTAGGACCAGACTTCCTTAACAGGACTCCCATAGCACAAGAAATAAAAGCAAGAATCAAAAACTGGGATAGATTCAAACTAAAAAGCTTTCTCTCAGCAAAGGAAACTATCAGCAATGCGAAGAAAGAGCCTACAGAGTGGGAGAAAATCTTTGCCAACCATACTTCAGATAGAGCACTAATCTCCAGAATCTATAAAGAACTCAATAATCTCTACTCCAAGAATTTAAATAATCCAGTCGACACATGGGCTAAGGAAATGAATAGACACTTCACAGAAGAAGATCTACAATCAGCAAACATATGAAAAATGTTCAACATCTCTAGTAATAAGAGAAATGCAAATCAAAACCACCCTAAGATTCCATCTCACCCCAATTAGAATGGCGGTTATCAAGAATACGAGCAACAACAGGTGTTGACGAGGATGTGGGGAGAAAGGTACACTCATACATTGCTGGTGGGGGTGCAAATTAGTGCAGCCACTCTGTATAGCTGGAAAGCAGTGTCGAGATTCCTTAGAAAACATGGAATGGACCGTCCATTTGACCCAGCTATCCCACTCCTTGGCCTATACCCAAAGGACTTAAAATCAGCATACTACAGAGATACAGCCACATCAATGTTCATAGCTGCTCAATTCACAATAGCCAGGCTGTGGAACCAACCTAGATGCCCTTCAATTGAGGAGTGGATAAAGAAACTGTGGTATATATATACAATGGAATATTACTCAGCCATAAAGAATGATAAAATTATGGCATTTGCAGGCAAATGGATGAAATTGGAGAATATCATGCTAAGATAAGCCAATCTCAAAAAGCCAAAGGACAAATGATATCCCTAATAAGTGGATGATGACACATAATGGGGCGGAGGGAAGGGTTAGTTTTAGGGTTAGAGTTAGGGTTAGGGAGGGGGACAAGTATGGAGGAAGGAAGCACTGTATAGTGGAAAAAGAGGGTTGGGAGGGGTGGGGAGAAGGGAAAATTAACAGAATGAATCAAACAACATCGCTCTATGTAAATTTGTGATTACACAAATGGTATACCTTTACGCCATGTACAAACAAACAACATGTATCCCATTTGTTTACAAGAAAATAAAATTTAAAAAAATAAAATAAATCTTTAATGGTTTGGATAAGTATTTATGAGTCATGTAATTTTCCTGATGCCTTAGTTTGAATACTATAGAGAACACTGCATACATTTTCTTTTTCCTCTGGGATGCTTTAAGTTTTAATTCATAAACTTTTTGGATAACTTTTCTCTATTTCCATCCTTGGTTCCATATTTCCTTTAAACCATGAAAACTTGTTAAAAAGGAGAAAGGTATTATACTTTATTGGACCTGCCTCTTAACAGTGCATATGAATTTCTTAATCTAAGTGAAGACTAGATATTTTCTGCAAATAAAAACTAGTTGTTGGAAGCAGAAAGTCTTAAAAACCACAAGGCATAATTTGAATTTCAGAAAACTTTTTGCATTGTAGTATTTAAAAATATATACTCTGAATCTTTATGTCATACTCAGATTTCAGGTTTAGAAATTTGTGTACCTAGTGACTTAAATATTAATTTTAAAATTCTTTTGTCCCTCTGTGTTACTGCAAGATAGGAAACATGCAGGTATTCCTTGGAAACCTGAGAAGAGTGTTTTGATGTGAAAGACTTTTACATAATTTGTGAACATGAATCAATGGGAAGAAAATAAGATAGCTATATAATGAAGTGTTTTAAGTAATAAACCTGAGGAAGCTAAATATTAAGGCTGTTGGATTTCTGAAAATATGGCTTAAGTTTACATTATCTTTAAAAGTTCAAGAGGTAAAACTTCTGGTGAGTTAACATAAACTAATGTCCTAAATAAGAAGCAAATAAGAACATGTAGCAAATATGAAATTAGATAGTAGAATATCCCTCACTTTTTTCCAGTTTTGTGCTAAGATTGGAGTTTATATCAAAATTTGTAAAATATTTTTTGAGGCCCAACCCATGTGCTATTAAATATATCTTTTTTACTTTTATGTAGTTTTTTAGCATTCTGATATCAGTTTTCTCTTTCAGAGGAAAATTGGGGAAAATTATTTTCCATACTAATAATGTTACAGATTTCAGAGAGTGGTTCATAACTACAGTTAACAAATTGAATTCCTTTTATATTGATAAAACTAAATGCTTTTTTATACAAATTTTTATGCAAAAAATGATAGAGTAATAGAAATGAATATTATCAGTATTAATATTTTGGTCAAGACTCTATGTTGTATTTCTTTCCATGCTTTGCTGTTCCTTCCTTTCCTTTCTTCTTTGGCTTAAATGCATGTTACTGGTCATGTCTCTATCTTTCTTCTTGGTTCTTCCTCCTCCATTACCTTTCTAAAAATGTTTTACCCTTGGACTCAGTATTTCTTTTTAGAATACATTTCTTTAGAGTCTACTCTTTTCAGTCAACTGTGCCTCCATGATGACTTCATTACTTAGTCTTCCTGTTTTCAGTTTACTGTGTGTGGCTTTCATTCATCCATCTTTGTCCTACAGAATTTATTCTTGCCTTTCTGGGATGGACAAAATATATGTAATCATATGTCTTTAGCTGTCTGACATACAGGGTAAAAGGAACTTACATACTGTTTGTGACCCTATCCCATCTTATTTACAAATTGTCCTCAAAACTCAGCTTTTGTGTTTTTCTCCTCAAGTGGTAGGTTTGTGCAAAAAAAAAAAAAGAAAAAAAAAAGGAAAAAGAAAACATGGAAACATTCATAACGTCACAAGTAATTACTTCAGATTTCTTAAAATATCAGATTTTTGCAAGTATGCTGAGCTACAGATGGATCAAAATTTTACCCCATGTTATTGTGCTCAAGAAAATAATGCATTGGGTATCACAGTATTTGTGTGATAACTAACTAGAGGTAAGGAGAGTAATATTTGGAATTGCCTCTCTCATTTCTTATAATTCTCAAGCCATGTGAAAATTCAGGTCATTAAATGGCAGAATTGAGATTTGAATGTACATAGGAATGATTCAGAAACCTGTATTCTTTCCAATGTGTCTTGTAGTAATGCTGAATATTACAATCATTTTATCAAATGTTATGTTTGTTACACATAAAGCTTTTTCATCCTCCCCAGAATGTCCCTGGGGAAAAAAAAAAAAAGTATGTGTAGATTTTCAGCCATCTGAGAATGATGTAATGTACTTGAAGTCTGCTCATTCTTGTGCAGTTTATTGAGTTGCAATTATCAACATTTTCACATATTCTTTATTTTGTTTTAGATAGAAGCAAAATGTGACATTGAGAAACAAACAAATGTCATAATTTTTACTTAATCAATTGGAGGCAATTTTAGTAGCAGTATACACACATGTCATATAATCATATAAATGGTTCTGAAAGTTTCATGAATGACATATCCTGTTATATTCTATCATCAGCTTTGACATTTTGTCCCACAACTCCTAGGGTTGTGAGTCCCTCCTCTGACTAGACAGCAGTTTATGCTACACTAATCTGCATTTTTACTTTGGTAAATGCACACTTTCCTATATGTATATATTTTTAAGTAATGTGGATTGACCTCAGGGGCACTTAACCACTGAGCCACATCCCCGGCCATTCTTGATATTTTATTTAAAGACAGGGCATCACTGATTTGTTTAGGTTCTTGCTAAGTTGCTGAGGCTGATTTTGAACTCGTAGTCCTGCTGACTCAGCCTCCTGAGCTGGTATTATATGTGTGTTCCACCAAGTGAAGATTCTATAATATTGTCAGTGGAAAAATAAACTTGCATTTGGAATCTTAACTTCATATTTCATTAAACCTATATTCTTGTTTTTTCTGCAGTATGCCTCTCATGTTTTTTATCCTAAACATAAAGAATAAGCCCAAAGCTAAAGTAGTCATCATTAAACCATGCATAAGCATTCTTTTCTGTACAAACTCTGCATGAATTTATGGTTGTTTTTGATACATTGTTGTATAATTGATTATATGTCCCTTTTGCTTTTCAGTATTTCAAAAGAAATGTCCTCAAGACAGGGTAAAATATTTCCATTTTTATATAGAATTGTTAACTATATATTGTATGATATATACAATTTTAATATAATATATTGTTTCTGAACCCATCAAGCCTGCCATTGAAGAGACAAATGAAGCAAGTAAGGCATTGGAAGTGAATGCTGTAAGGACATTCAAACCAGGTAAATTTTGCTATACAAATTTTCTGGGAAGAACTACATTAAGCTATTGAATTATAAGCAATATTTCAGTCCTTGTTTTCTTTCCAAATTCTATGGTATGATTTCACCAAAAAATTTGAGTGTTAAAGTCAGTGTCCATGATTAAATATGATATTTTTGAGCATGGGAAAATGATTTTTTATATATTTAACCTGTCTTAGATGCATCTACATTTAAACCTTTGTTAAAATTATTTTTCAGCACATTTTAACTCTATATTGTATTGGGATTTATTTTTGTCATAACTATTAATGTGTGGAATATAATTTGCTCCCCTTAAGTTTTTAGTACCACTTTCCCTCCCCTAGTCCCTTCTATTGTTTCTCCTCCTCAAATCTGCTGGCCATCCACCTCTTTATTTACCATAATTAAAATTTGTGTTTGTACATAAGACACAGAGGTAAATTTTTTGTGGTGTATTCATATGTGTGCCTAGCATAATTTAATCAACTTCTTTTCTTTCAGATTTGCTTCCTTTTCCTGTGCCTCTT
The DNA here is from genome assembly GCF_902686455.1 of Sciurus vulgaris. Taxonomy (NCBI): domain Eukaryota; kingdom Metazoa; phylum Chordata; class Mammalia; order Rodentia; family Sciuridae; genus Sciurus; species Sciurus vulgaris. The sequence continues at coordinate 16,746 of NW_027632702.1, read as the reverse complement.
CTCTCCCCATATATCCTCTTCTTCTATCCCACTGATATTCCTTCCATTTTCATAGACTTCTCCCCATTTTCTTAATTTGGCTCTAGCTTCTGCATATTAGAGAAAAACATTCTGCCCTTGACTTTCTGAGTCTGACTTATTTTACTTAGCATTATCTTCTCCAGATCCATCCATTTACAAGCAATGTGATAATTAGTTCGTATGGCTGAGTAAAAATCTGTTGTCTATATACTACCTTTTCTTCATCTGTTCATCTACTGATGTGCAGTTAGGCCTGTTCCATATTTTAGTCTTGTGAATTGCAGTGTTCAAAAATCGATGAGGCTGTATCTTTGTAGTATGCTGATTTAGATCTTTTGAACAAAGAGTGAGGAGTGGGATAGCTGGGTGGTTCCACTCCCAGCTTCTGAGAAGTCTCCATACTGCTTTCCAGAATGATTTTATTAATTTGAAGTCCCCATCAACAATGTTTGAGTGTACATTTTTCCCTTGACTTCTCCAGTATTATTATTGTTTGTATTCCTGAAATTTGCCAATTTAATTGAAGTGAGATGAAATTTCAATGTGGTTTTCACTTGGATTTCCCTGATTACTAGAGATGTTGAAATTCTTCAATGTGTTTCTTGGTCATTTGTGTTTTTTCTTTTGAGAAGTGCCTGTTTAGTTCTTTGGCCCATTTATTCATTGGTTTATTTGTTTATTTTTCAGTGTTAGGCTTTTGGGGTTCTTTAAATATTCTGGATATTATTCCTCTGTTGGAGAAGCAGTTGGAAAAGGTTTTCTCCTATTCTGTATGCTCAGTCTTCAAGCTCTAATTGTTTGCTTTGCATGCTGAATTTGATGTCATCCCACTTGTTGATTCTTGATTTTCTTTCTTGAGTTTAAGGTTTTCTTAAGTCATTTGGTAACTGAGTAAATAACTTTTTTAGTATTGATGCTGTCTTTTCTTTCAGCAGTTGCTAAGTTTCTGGTCTAATTCCTATCTTTGATCCACTTTGATTTATTTCTATCCAGGTCAAAAGATATTTCTTCTGGATATGGACATAGAATTTTCTCAGCACCATTGGTTATAAGGTTATCTCTTCTCCAATGTATATTTTTTTCACCTTTGTCAAGTATCAGGTGACTATGTGGATTTCTCCATATGTTCTATGCTATTCCATTGGTCTCATGCATGTTTTGATGCAATATCCTGATATTTTTTTAACCTAGGTCTGTAGTCTAATTTGATATCAGGTATCGCAATGCCTTTAGCTTCTCCCATTATGTTTTAGTATTGATTTCAGTATTCTGAATCTTTTGGTCTTCCAAATGAATTTTAGAGCTGTTATTTACCAGTTTTGTGAAGAATGCCATTGGTCCTTGGTGAAATTGAATTGAATCTGTGTAATATTTTTGTAGTATTTTTTGACAATATTAAAACTACCCTTTAAAGAACAAGAAAATTACTTCCTATTCCATGTCCTTTCCTTCCTTCTCCTTCACTTCCTCCTTTTCTATTATTCATCTTCTCCTCTTCCTTCTCCTTGAGTTTATTAATGGTTCTATTTAAAGATTATTAGCCTATCAAGTATTCCTCCTTGACCACTTGCTACTGCCTCCTCAGTAGTTCCTTGTAATCTTCTGTAAGACAATTACATATGAATCAGATTAATTAAACTTATAAGTTATCTTTCCAGTGGTTTTTTTTTCCCCCCCTGTGGGCGAAAAGGCCTTGTTTGCATCACAGAGAGAGAGAGGAAAAAATAGCTGGAACTAAGAGATTTGCAAAAGAGGATTAGTGAGAATAATCTCATCAACTTCTATCAAGCACTTCTCAATGGAAAACTGAATTTTCTTTGTAAGTCATTGTCCCTGGTCTGCTTCCTGCATTTTGCCACTCTACCTACTATACTGCTCACAGAACTAACTTCCTTGTGGTGAGGTGTTTCATCCTAACTAGTTTTGACTGAAAACCTGAGGATACTTTTTTACCATGGCCCAATAAGTATACTCCTTATAATTGTTCTACTAACAGTATTTCAGAACATTCCTGGTATTTGTCTGGCACTGACAGTTATATACTAATGATTTTTCATGTTGGTCTTTCAGCATTCACTTAGGATTATGGGCATGAACACATCAGTTTATGAATCAAACACTGAGAAATGTTCTTTCTCCTTTCATTTGATAAATCCAAAAAAGGGTACATAATAGTTTTTGGTGCCTTAATTGCCTGCCACTAAAATAAATAATATTCATTCAAGAAGAATATTCAGGAATCATCCCAAAGGAATACTTTATAAGAAATATTAGTGTCATATATTTTTACTTTTTTATTTTATACTATTTATTAAATTTACTCTTTTCTTTAATAACAGATGAGAATCTAAAAATGAAACTTCAACCAGGTAGGGTTTTATAGGTTTAAAAATTGTATTTTTAAATACTGTAGCACACAGAGAAAAGGAGATTTGAGTGTTCTGTTCTGAGCTAGAGATCCTATTATGTGTCTGGCAGTTGTTATTTGGTTTCAGGAACATTTAGCAAGTAGTCCATCCCCTGTTCTGTCTTATTGTTTATTTTAGAACAGGGTCTTGCTAAGTTGACTAGGATCTCCCTAATTGCTGAAGCCAGTCTCCATCTTGTGACCCTCCTGCCTCAGTCTCCCAAGTCAATTGAATTGTAGGCATTCTCCACTACACCCAACCACTAGTTTTTCTTATAGTAATCACAGAAGCTTGAAACTATCTGCATTATTATTAACTATTATTTACTGATGAAACCACTGTCAGAGATTTTGACTGATTGTCCCATGATTCCCTAGTTAAGAAGTAGGAGGCCTGTGGTTTGACGTACTGTAAGCTTTGCTGACAAATCCATTCTCTCATCCCTGTGATAGAGAACAATGTGGCATTAAGATCAAGATGTAGATTCATACCAGATAAATTCAGAAATTTAATCTCCGTTTTGTGCACATTTTGATTCAGACTTTACCTGGGAAGCCTGAATATAGTGCAAGTTTGTCTTAATATTTTCTATAGATGTGTTGGTAACCAGTACCTTTTATAAGATTGAATATTTTGGGGAAAATCAAGCAGATCTGTAGTTATACAACCATGGGTTTTAATGAACAAAAACAAGCAAGTCTTGGAGAATAATTATTTTATTGGAAGTATAAACTATTGATGTGTAGGCCAAGTTTTATCACATTGTATTAATTATTTTTGGAATTTCTTTAGAATATATTTTAATTGATATCTCTATTTTTGGTTTGCTCAGTTTGGATTTCCCTTCAAGTTACAACCCATATCGAGTTCTATCTAGATTCTTCTTTCTTTATAGTCTGTTTGGTTTTATATGACTACGATCTTTTCTTGTTCTTTTATTATTGTCATTTTTTAGTTTCTCTTCTACTTTTTTTGTTTCTGTTGATATAGTAAAAAAAACTCTGTCAGCTAAGATTCTTCTTCTATATACTGAATCAAGAACCCAGGAAATTTCAGGGTTTCAAGGAATCTGAGCAACCAATCAAACATCCATGTAGTATTTCCTAATGTGTTTAATCATCTGGCCAAATTGTTATGATCAACAACCTACCAGTTAAAAATATTATAGTGATTTTTCTGTATAAAGTAAGTGGTCACAGTCAGATTTGAACTCACCTTCCTTAATTATTAGTCCAGTATTCTGCAGTTTTACTATTCTGTATGTATTTTTGTTCATTTATTTTTCATTGGTTCTTTTGAGTTACACATGACAATAGGAGACATTTGACATAATTATAAAACATGGAATATATCTTGTTCTAATTCAGTCCCTAGTGCCTCCTTATCCCTGCCCCGCAAACAAGCTCTCCTTGTTCTACTCCACTGATCTTTCTGCCATTTGCCTATTGATATTTTTTTAAATTAATTTAAACTAATTTTTAAAATTAATTTCTTTCAGGTGTGCACAATGGCTTCACTATGATGTATTCATATATATACATAGAAAAATTGTGCCAAATGTATTCCAGTGTCCCCCCTTTGCTCATCCCTCTCCCTGCCCTTCACTTCCATTTGCCTATTCCACTGAAATTCAATTCTCATTTTTCATCTTCCCTCCATTTATTTTGGATTAGGTTGCACATACCAGAGAAAACACTGAGCCTTTGATTTTACAGGAATGGTTTACTTCACTTAGAATGATAGTTTTCAGAACCACCCATTTATTAGAAAATATCATCAAATCATTTTATGGCTGAGTAATACTTCATTGTATCAATATACATTTTCTTTATCCATTTATCTGTTGAAGGGCACCTAGGATGGCCCCATAACTTAGATATTGCTCTGCTATAAACATTGATGTGGCTGCCTCACTGTAATATGTTGATTTTAGTTCTTTGTGTATATATACCAAGAAGTGGTATAACTGGGTCAAATGGTGGTTTCATTCATAGATTTTAGAGGAATCTCCACACTGCTTTTCAGAGGGATTGTCCCAATTTGCAATCCCACCAACAAAGTATGAGTGTACCATTTACCCCTCATCCTTGCCAACCTTTATCATCACTGATATTCCCAAATATTGTCAATTGGTTGGAGTGAGATGGAATCACAGTGTAGTTTTAACTGCTTTAACAATAGAATAGGAGGGCATGTCAAGTGAACCAAACTGAAAAGTATATGAGTGAAGTTATACATGATCCCATCTAGAGCATCAGAATGTAAGTAAGGAGGACAAGTTTGCAAAGGAACAAGTCCAAGTTTTAGAGGCATAGGTTTTGAGAAAAGTGATCAGAATATTAGGTTTTGTGGTCAATGTGATCAAGACCAAGCAAACATTAATTAAAGAGACCATTGGGAGCTATCTAGATAGACTTATTTAAAAATTGGTGCCCCAGGGAATACTGAATAGGTTCTTGTTCCATCCAGTGGAACCGGCACGGAGAAAGGAGACACCACCAATCTTTAGTTGATGAGATTTATTGTGTCCTCCCTGTTTTTCTGCCTCCTTTGTTCTGCCACTATCTCCCTTTCTTCTACCCTCGCCCTTTCTCCTCCCCCAGGCTCCTAGCTTATCAGCCAATTATAGCAAAGCTTTCTCTCATGCAGAAGAGCATGCAGAAGAATGTCAGCATAGCACTATATGAATCACAATCTGTCCACATGTGGCATGATATTAGATAGCCAATCCTAGAGCCTGGCATTAACACATCATAAGTCTCCAAGGAACTAGTGAGCAAGCAACCTTTTTGGGTACTTCCTTATTTTGGTAGCCAGTGCACTTTGGCTCACTGCCAGGCACCATCTTGTCCAAGACGACCCTCAACAGGCTCTCCCTTTTTGTTATAAAAAGAAAAGGACAGTGACTGTGTGTCTTAGGTGCCAGAGTCAGACTTTATCCTTACCTGTCATTGGGAGTCAAAGAGCTGTTGGCATACTTTGATTCCTGTCTTACGTTGGAATAAAGTCCACCCTCTGCTTACCAGTCTTTGACTCTCAGTCCTGTGATTGGGAGAGCCAAATCTGTGGATAAGAGCCTTGGTCCATGGCCATAAGAGCTTGCCATACCACTAAGGCTTGCCGTCTTTGATGACTCCTTAGAGACAACAAATATCTGAGCAGCAATAATAACAGCAAGAACAACAATCCTATCATAGCAAAACTTCCCATCCATTGTTTACCAAATTGTAATGCTGACTGTAAGAAATTAATGGTTTCTGGCATACCCGGGACCTTGACCTGAGTACTATTTACCACAAATATAGAATTTCTTAATAGGGTAGTCAAATTAGTAAACTCTTTAGTCCATGTCCAATTAAGCATGTTTCCAAGCTGTTTGGACAGATTTGTAGCAGCAGTAATATTAGAATAGGGTATAGGGGTAACACATAGTGCTTGGGCATGCACTAGACAGCCCGTCTGTGTGGTAACAGTCAACATGTCCACTTATTCTTGTAGTAAGTCCACTCTTTGGTTTAGAATCAGGATTTTCATGGTCAGATTCACATTTATGTTTTCCTGGGCTGTCAATGCTTTGGCAGTGGCTTGTGACAGATAGTTGGGCACATGAGCAGTAGGTATAGCAGTTCCTAGGGCAAGTCCAGCAGCAGTGGCAGCAGCCACAGCAGCTGCCGCAGCAACAGTGATGGCTATAATGGCTGAGATACCAAAATCTCTTTTTGCTTTCACGGGTAGGAAATTCCACTCACTATGAATTAAGGTCACTGGAACTGGAATGAATTTTGGAATCCTGGCAATCACAGCCAGAGGAAATAGTGAAGCATCCCAACAACTAGACACATAACTATCTTGGTTAGCACAGTTAAGGACCTCAGTATCATTATCATTGATATTAGTAATGTTAATATTAAACTTAGAACTGTTAGACAGAATGAACACAAACGAAGACGTGACACATTCGGGAGTAGGGGGAAAGTCTAATAAAAGGAAGAGTAATTGGCCTTGCATTCTGTATAACTGTAAATAGGTGCATTACTTCCCTTTATATAGGCTTGCTTTTGACTGTACCTTTATTGAATGAGAGAGAGATTGCCTCCCTGTATTATGGCAGTTTCTAAGGTGGCTAACCATAGGAAGCAAAGACTACCTCTTAACTTGAAGTTTAGACTAGTAACAAGTGGCTTTACAGTGGAACCAGGTGGTAGGTAAGGGATACCTAGAAGTTCTGTACTAGGAAATAATTGAGGGAAAACTTGTGTGCCATGAGTGATATATCCACAAAAGTTTTCGGAAGAGCTAACAACAGCAGGCTTACCACCATCACCATCATTTTGTGTTTCGGTGCCATTTTCTTTCTTATGGATAGTTCTTACCAAGCGCTCCAGGACCCAGATAGGTTGTTGTTGGTCCTGAGGAAAATCACAAACATATCCTCTCCCCCAAATGAATACTGGGTCAGGTCCTTTCCAGGACCCAGTCAAGATATCTTTCCACATTGCTTGTGGATGACCACCAGACTTTCCACTAAAATGTCTATCAGCTGCAGTACAGCCCAGAGCATCCAAAGTTAAAAAATTGAGGGTGACTAAAGCAAGGTTAAGTCTGTTCTTGGGAGGGGCCAATGCCTCTATTCCCCCTTTTCGTTTAGCTGAGCAGACTTTCAATGTTTGATTAGCCCTTTCCACGATAGCTTGTCCTTGTGGATTGTAGGGCAATCCTATAGAATGATAGATATTAAACTTTGAGTAAAACTGTTGAAATGAAGAAGTATATGCAAGCCCATTATCTGTTTTAAATGATTTTGGCCTTCTTATAGTAGCAAATGCTTGAAGGCAATGACTGATTACATCTTTTGTCTTTTCCCCTGTATGGGTGGTAGCAAATATATATCCTGAGTAGGTATCTACAGTTACATATACAAATCTTAAAGTACCAAATTCAGGGATATGGGTGACATCCATTTGCCATAGATGATTGGGAAGGAGTTCTGTAGGATTGACTCCAAAATGAGAAACAGATAAATGAGGCAAACAACAGGACACTGTTTTACTATATTTCTGGCTTGTTCTTTTGTAATGTTATATTTTATTTTGAGAGTAGTAGCATTGACATGAAAATCTTTATGGAAATTAATTGCTTCTTGTACAATATTAAACACATGAGGATCTCAAGTAGCTGAGTCTGCAGTAGAATTTCCTTGAGCTAAAGGCCCAGGTAAGCCTGAATGTGCTCTGATATGGCCTTTCTGATATGAAAGGTTCTTTGTGAGCCCACAGAAGAGTTTGTATTTGATAAAAGCATTGTTTTAAGGCAGTTTGAGGACTAATGGATCCAGTTGTCTCAAGCCATGGCACAAGCTGGGCAATATAGAGACTGTCAGTATAAATATTTAAAGGTTCTTCAGGAAATGTTTGTAAGGCAGTTATTACTGCTTCTAGTTCAGTTTTTTTGAGCAGACTTATGAGAAGTAATAATAGTCTGTACTTTATCAGAAACTACTGTAGCTGTAACAGAGGAGGAGCCATCTGTAAAGATTGTTTTTGCTGCTGGGATAGGTCGAGCCTTAACAACCTGAGGGAAAATAACAGGATGTCTTTTGAAGAAGCTGACTATAGGTGAACTTGGCAAGTGATTATCAAATGTGGCCATGGTGGAATAGACAATTGCCCAATCTTCATTATTGTTAACTAGTATTTCAATCTGTTTTGCCATATACGGGACAATAACTCTCTGAGGATGAACTCCAAAAACTCGAAGGGCTGTCTTAAGTCCTAATGCAACTAGATTTGCCACCATCACAGGATACAGGGAAACAACATTTTTGGGGGACACTGGAAAATGGATTCATATCAGGAGTCCAGCTTGCCACAACAGACCTGTAGGAGTATATTTGGAATCTAATACTATGAGATTAAAAGGCAAGGATAGATCAACTCTATCACTATGAGCATTTTCTAAAGCTTGTTCTACTAACCTCAAGGCTTTTCTACCTTCAGGAGTTAAATTTCTGAGGGAATTAGGGTCTGAATCTCCTTGGAGAATATCAAACAGAGGCTTAAGTTGACCAGTTGTGATTCCCAAATTTGGCCTTATCCAATTTATATCATCTAATAATTTTTGGAAATCATTTAGAGTCTTAAGCTTTTCTGTGGCTAATTGGCTTTTTTGTGGCCTAACACAGGTATCTAATATTTGATCTCCTAGAAAGGTAATAGGGCTGTGGGTTTGCACATTTTCTGGTGAAACATGTAATCTCTATTTTTCTAGGGTATCAATAATATTGTTAAATGCCCTAAATAAAGTCTCCTGTTTTCTGTGAGCCAAAAGAATATCATCCATATAATGGAGACAATAAAGTTCTTTATAATTTTGTCTAATCTGTGATATAGCCTGGCCAACATATATTTGACACATAGTGGGACTATTTGCCATTTCCTGGGGAAGAACCACCCATTGGTATCTAGTATTAGGCCCTTCATTATTTAAAGAAGGTATGGAAAAGACAAATGGAGGGCTATCCTCAGGATGAACAGGAATGGAAAAGAAACAATCTTTTATATTTATAGAGATGATATGATAATGTTTTGGAACAGCAGCTAACGAGGGGAGACCCAGTTACACAAGGCCCATAATCTGCATACTGGAATTTATGGCTCTCAGATCTTGCAAAAGTCACCATTCCCCAGACTTCTTTTTTATGACAAAAATGGGTGTATTCCAAGGGAAAGTGGAAGGAATGATATGGTTTTCCTTCAATTGTTGATTAACTATTTCCTGGGCCACCTCTAATTTTCTTTAGAAAGGGGCCACTGGGGGACCCAGATAGGATTATTGGATTTCCATGTTATCTTTAATGGTTCAGTGGCTCCTCCGGAAAACCCAACCCTTCAGTCCCTGTTTGTCCTTCAGCTTGAATGGGGCAGGTAACACTTTGTACATTTTTGCCTAGTCCTTTTCCAGGGATATAACCTTGTCTCACCATGACTGGCAAAACAGTTGGGTTTAGACAGGACATATTTTGCTCAACTGAGGAAGAAACAACAACATCCATATGTGTTAAAATGTCTCTTCCCCAAAGAGTGACAGGCAGGTGAGCTAATACATAAGTTTGGAATGTTCCCCTTTTCCCATCAGGTCCTCCCAAGATAATACAGCTAAACTTTGTAATGGGGTTTGGGCAAATCCAAGTCCCTGTAAGGTAGCACTGGATGCTTTAACAGGCCATGATTTGTTCCAGTCCTTCTGTCTTATAATAGAGATGTCAGCACCTGTGTCTATTAGACCCTCTATGGGAGTACCATTAACTTTTAATTTAAGCATGGGTCTATTTTTTGTTGATTTTGCCCAAAAGACACCTGATCCTGTGGAACCAACCCCATTGTTTTTTCCAGTCCTTTGTGAAGTGGGGAAGGCCCCATGATGGCTAGACAATATCAATATTTGTGCTATTTTATCTCCTGGAGAAATAACAGATACCCCTTGAGGGGAAGATAACATAATCTTTATTTCTCCAGTATAATCAGAATCAATGACTCCTGGCAATACTTGTAATCCTGACAGAGTTGTGGAACTTCACCCTAATAATAATCCTGCTATATCCTCAGGGAGTGGTCCTTGTATGTCCGTGAGGACTGCTTATTTTAACCCCATTTCTGGGGTTAAAATGAGTCGGGTGGAGGCAAAGAGGTCCAATCTCCTGCTCCCTGATGTTCCTCGGGACAATGAGGAGATAGAAAGAATTGTGAGTGGTGATCTGTACTATGGGATTCTGAAAGGCCCCGTATATTTGAGGCCCCTGGGTTGGGCCCCCCTGGCCTTTTTTTGACTGGGCTGGCATAGGATATCTCTCTATATCAAATCTTGATGTACAATATTTCACCCAGTGCCTTCCTTTTCAGCACAGGGGACATAGACCTGCGGCAGGTTGATTTGTCCCTTGTTGTTCTCCAGTCTTAGGTGTTCCCCTGGGCTTTAATCCTATGGGAACTTCAGGGCAGTCTTTTCTGTAGTGTCCTCCTTGCCCAAACTTAAAGCATATTATTCCTTTAGCTCTTGATTGCCCCTGACTTGGCCCATTAAGAGCAGCAGCTATTACTTGTCCTGTAATGACTGCATCATTGATATGCCTGCAGATCTTTATATAGATACTTAAACCTTTATTTTTCCATGGTTTTATAGCTTTTTTACACAATCTATTTGCTTGCTCATAACCTAATTGTTTTATTAAGGGCATTGTTTGTTCTGAATCCCCAAATACTCTAGCAGCAGTTTGGATTAATCCATCAACAAAATCTGCAAAAGGTTCATTACTTCCATGAATCACCGTGGACAACTGCCCCTGTAAATCTCCTGTCCCTTGAATTAACTTCCAGGCTTTATTGGCAGCAGCAGCAATTTGTGTGTACACCCCAGGATCATAAATAATCTGCTGTGGAATACCTACATAGTTTCATTTTACATTTGTACATTTCTTTGGGGAAAGCCTGTGGCAGCGTTACAGCATGCCATTTCTAATGAGGCTTCCTGCCATGCAGTTTTCCACACTAGGTACTTCCCCCCTGATAGCACAGCTTTACATAGCCTTTTCCAATCTTCTGACACTAGATTCAGCCCTAATAATGATTCCAACATACTAATTGTAAATGGGGCCTGTGGACCGTACATAGCCACTGCCTCCTTAAAATTTTTTACTGTTTTGAAATCCAGAGGTTGGTGGAATCTTTGTCTATTTTGGTCCTCTAGTACAGGGAAGAATTATGGGACAGCTGAGGTTTCCTTTAGGAGGGTTTCTTCTCCCCATGTTGAAAAACCCATCTGATTTAGAGCATGAGCTAACTCTTCCCAAGGGTACTTTGGGGGATATAGGGTGCAGGCTGCTTGTGGCGGAGCTGCTGCCTCCAGGAAGGGATTGGTATTTCTTCCCGATATAACTGATGGGGCGAGTGTGTCCTTGATGCTCTTTCTAATTCCTCCTCAGTAAGCCCCTCCTTCTCTTCTTCCTCTTTATGAGAAGTTATACTTAGTTCTTCCTTTAGCTCTTCCAGACACATATTTCCTTCTTCTACTAAAGTTTTTAATCTGCCTTTCTCAGATGTTAGACACTCCTTAATGAGCTGCCACATTGGAAAAGTACTCTAGGTAATGGGGATTGATTTCTGCTTTGATAGATCCTCTTTATGATGTTCCCATTGTGGAATATTTAGGATTCCCTCTTCCAAAAACCAAGGACTAACCTTGGCCAGTGTGGTTACATATGCTGTTACAGTAGATTGTTTTATGGCAGTTCCATTAGCCTTAAGTACATCTTGTATTATTCCTATCATTTGATTTCTTGACACTTGTGACCCCATCCTGGAGTTATGAGACCTCCCTTTACCAGAGTTATACAGACTCCCTTCACTGGGGTTATGTGGCCTCCCTTGACCGGGGTTATCCTACAGTTTTCCTATAGCTTACCTTAAGTTACTTACCTGGGAGGACACAGAAGAAAGAAGTTTCCCCTATGGGCCACCACTTGTTCCATCCAGCAGAACCAGCACGGAGAAAGGAGACACCATCAATCTTTAGTTGATGAGATTTATTGCATCCTCCCTGTTTTTCTGCCTCCTTTGTTCTGCCACTATCTCCCTTCTCCTACCCTCTCCCTCTCTCCTCCCCCAGGCTCCTAGCTTATCAGCCAATTATAGCAAAGTTTTCTCTCATGCAGGAGAGCATGTAGAGGAATGTCAGCATAGCACTATATGAGTCACAAGCTGTCCACGTGTGGCATGATATTAGATAGCCAATTCTGGAGCTTGGCATTAACATGTCATAAGTCTCCAAGGAACTAGTAAGCAAACAATCTTTTTGGGTACTTCCTTATTTTGGTAGCCAGGGCCCTTTGGCTCACTGCCACATGCCATCTTGTCCAAGACGGCCCTCAACAGATCCCAAAGTTTGTTAATTTGACATATCATTGACATTAGTACTCTAGGTTGACTTCTTGTCCATTTTTTAAGTTTTCCATCAGTTTTGGCATACTGTATCTGGCAGATAAGCAGGGAATTGTGCTCACAAAAGGGGCTTTGTGTTAGTTTTTTATTGTTTTTATAACAAACTATCAAAGATTTAGTAGCCTTAAAAAGTCCATATATTTATCTTCCAATTTTGTAGCTTTAAAGTCCAACATGGTTCTCATGGGATCACAGTCAAGGCAGCAGAATAGTTGTGTTCCTGTCTTGAGGCTGTAGGGGAGAGCCTGCTTCCTTGTCTTTTACATTTTTAGAGGACACCATGTCCCTCAACTCTGGTCCCCATTTTCCATCTTTAATGAAGCCAGTAATGATGATGTGTGGAAAGTCATCATGTTAAGTTTCCCTTACCCAGTTTCAGTGATGACAACTTTGTCTCTGTGACCTAATAATAATATTAATAATAATAATAGTAATAATAATAATAATAATGCAAGTTGCCCATCCTATCACAGACTGCTTAACATTAATTATACTTGCACAGTTCTTTTTCCATGTGAGATAAAATATTCATTAGTTCCTGGAATTTGGATGAGGGTGTGTTCCTGGAATTTGGATGAGGGCGTGTTTAGTAAAAGAATTAGAGGCTAAGACAAGTTATGCTACAAAATTGCAATGCTTCACAGGTACTTAGTCCTGTTATTTTTACCTCATTAACATTGTGTTATTTTCTTTTCACCATGGATTCCTTTTGCAGAAATGCCATGTTACAGTCCTGGGGCACTGGAACTCAACTTTTTGAATCACTTTTTCTGTTCACTTACATGTATACAGGTATGAATAATTTTAAATCTCATTAACATGTTTTGCTGTCAGATCAAATTTGTTTTTCTGGATTTGTATGGAAAATCCTTGGATAATGTTATTATAAGTGCCAGGATAGGGTACCCTCACTTTTTATTCATATATTTATTTAATATGCAACAGGTATCATAGTTGGCTGTATATTTTCCAGTTTATAATATATGCTACTGTTTTTATTGCTGGGGGAATTATTCTGTGTTGTGGTTGTGTATTTTACATTCTTCTTTTTAACTTAGAAATATCTTCTTTAAAACCTAGGGTAAAGAGACATTGGCATTTATAAAAATTTTTTGTCTCTCTAACATGGTACTTTTTATTTTAAGGATGAATGAGAAACCAGTGCTAGTTTTAAAAATGTCACATCTTATATGTTATTGATTTTGGGGTAATAACAGTTTCTACATTGCCTGTTAATGAGCTAAATTTTAGTAGTTTAAAGTTTAATAATACTTAGAAATATGTAGTTACTCTTGTCCTATAATATTTCACAACATACTTTTATCTGAATAATGTTTATTTTATTATGGGAACATTGGAAACAGGGGAACTCTTTTCCTTTCCAAATGTTACCCAGACTTAATAAGCATCTACAAATGGATAAGAATATGTAAGTTCATTACCACCTAAAAAATGTTATTTATTTGTATATCTCAATGGATAATTTAAAATACAACATATAAGTTTATTTTATTTGGAAAAATTTTTTATCACTGAGGGAAAAATCACAGTTATGAAATGATCTTATACAACCACATTTCACACAAACTAAGCAATTTATTTTAATTTAATTGTTGGCTCTTAGTCATTTGCCAGTCTATTCTTCTATCATATTGCTTTAGACTCATTCTTTATTCAACAGGCCTCTTTTTTCTTTAATATTCTTTTCTTTTTCAATTAGATAACTAATTGTTTTTCATAATTTCACTGGTCACAGTGGACAGTTTGTCTCTCTGCTCTTGTAACATGAGATTCAACACAGGAGAAATGAAATAGCCAATTATATACTTTTTTTTATTTTTCCTTCCTTCTTTTTTTTTCTTTTTTTTTTTTTTGGTTTTTTGGTGCTGAGAATTGAACTCAGGGGCAGTTGGTCACTGAGCCACATCCCCAACCCTATTTTATATTTTACTTAGAGACAGGGTCTCACTGAGTTGCCTACCACCTCACTTTTGCTCAGGCTAGATTTGAAATCTCAATTCTCCTGGTTTGTGTTTTCTTTTAAATGAGAGGCATTAGTCTTTAGAGCTTTCTATTTCAAAAATATTCTATTTTAAACTTCTGCTCTTTCTGAATTTTTTTACTTCCCTGAAATTTTAAAATTCATCTCAAATCTAATGTATCTGTAGAAAATAAATAAATAACTTTTTAAACTGAACAATTATTTATATTTTGATTTCATACTTTAGTATTTTCAGTACCAAAAGCATTAAAACTGCAATTTGTTGTCACTTCAACATTGAAACAATATATGTATAATAGAATTTACCATATGTTTATGTATATGTATGTATACATACATACATACAGGTTTATGAATACATAAAGCATGTTTGTATGTATGAAAGAGAATGATATATATGCCAGGTTGTCCTAAGTTGAGTAGGCACTGATTATTTTTTCATGTTTTTTCACATCCTTTTTATTGAGTGAGATAAGTGAGTGCAGAAAAAGCAGATAACCACTTGACTTGATCATCCTCTGCCACTTGTGAATCTCTCAATTATAATTTTAAAGAAACTTGTATATATATATATATATGTATATATATATTTGTTTTGTTTTGTACCAAGTGTTAACCCAGGGGCACTTAACCACAAGCCACATCTCCATCCCTCTTTTATTTTTTACTCTTTTGGGACATAATTTTGCTAAGTTACTTAGGACCAAGCTAAGTTTCTGAGGTTGGCCTCAAACTTGTGATCCTCCTGCCTCAGCCTCCTGAGCTGCTGGACTTACAGGTGTGTACCACTGTGTCTGGCTTGTGAATGTGTTCTTGATAAAAACATTTAACCTGCAATCCCAATACACTACAATATCTCATTATTCTTGATTGTAATCAGGATTTTTTTTTTTTTTTTTTGGTGGGTGGTACTGAGGATTGTACTCAGGGGATTTTGACCACTAAGTCACATCTCCAGGGTCTCACTGAGCTGCTTAGTATCTTTCTTTTGCTGAGGCTGTCTTTCAACTAAAGATCCTCCTGTCTCAGTCTCCCAAGCTGCTGAGTACAAGTTTGTGCCACCTCATCTGGCTGTAATAGGGTTTTAAGAAGGCCAGAGCATCTGTTGGAAGCAAATTATTGTAGATAATTTGCTCAATGATAAAGTGATATCTGTGCAGCTAACTGTCTTAATCACCAGGATGCAGGCAGTTGCAACTGCACCCTCAAGAGCCAATACAGGACAAACAGGACTGCTGGGCCCCTGTGCTTATCAAGGTTGTTAAGAGATATTTGTCTGAGGAATGTACAACTGCCCGGGAACCTTATCTATCAAGGACAGGGGGGGCCTTGCCCCAACTCATTTTCTGCAGAGTTCACTCCTTACCTCCTCCCTTCTTCCTCTAGGACTGTTCAGTTCTGCTGGGACCCAATGAGAATCAAATAGATTGGCGGCACCCAACCAGAGGAGGACTAATGTTTAGCTGTTCAAATGTTAACCAATAATGTACAGGATTTTGTGTGTGAATGCGTGGAAATCTCTTAAATACATGGCTTTCTCATCCCTCAGGGCCACTCCCACTCAGCCATTGCAATTGTCTGAGGGGCTGGTTTTGGTCCAGGCTCGAGCTTGCAATAAAACCTCGTTGTGTGTCTTGCATTATCGTGTGTGCACTTTGACTCTCTGGGGATCAGTCGATATCGGACACTAACAGTAGCAGGGGAGCACCTTTAATTTACAAAGATAGTAATCAAAGTGATCTTCAGATGTATCAGGATTATAAGTTTCATGTTTATAATATTCCATGCATGCATACATACTAAATGCTTAAAAAGAAGGACTTCAGTCCAGCATTTGTATCCATCTCTAGTCAAGTCCAACTTTCATTTCTATCTGTGTTTTTCTTGCTCTACACCACCAGTTACATTGATCTATGTAGATCATGCTTTTCAGGATCCTACCTTGGTTTCATCATGTAGTCTTGATTGTTTTAACTTTCAGTTCCAAACCATTGTTTATCTCCTAGGAAAATTCTCACTGGAATGACTGACTTGACAACATGACCTTCATTGGGTTAGGTGTTGAAGAGACTACTTTGCATCCAGCCCTGGCCTGCTCTTTCTATGTTAATTATCTTTTCTCCCTTTATAAGGTTCAGGTTGGAATACAAAGCTGCTCCCCACCATTTACCCCTTTACGTTGCATCACAACCTAGTTTGTCAGTCTGAAAACTGCTCTCCCCAGCCCTTTCCACTGTTACCATTTCCCTTTCTCCCAACTACTTGTCAGTCTGTGAACATTCTATTGATTCATCAGCTGGCAAGTATCCTTCTCTATTATTTG
>NW_027632703.1:0-25199 GCF_902686455.1 Sciurus vulgaris | reverse complement strand
TCTTTTAAAGTTTCCACAGTTTTTCTGGCCTGCATATGCAGGTAAGGCCAGAGATGATGTACTGATATTGGAATAAAAGGGGTTCATCTAGAGAGTTTACTAAAGGAATTAAGTGTCTGAATCTCATTGGAGAGTGAGTACTGGTATATGAAGGGTGTCCAAACACAATGCCCAGAGGGGACTGAGCACTGGTGGGAGAGGGGAACTCACTCACAGGATTCAGAAGACTCTGAACAATGGTGGGAAAGAGAGATTAAGGATAGAAACCAGAAAAGACTGGGCACTGGTGGGAGAGGGGCACTCTCCCAGAGGACAGAGAAGACCCTGAACAAGGTTGAGTGAGAAGAGATTAAACACAGCACCCAGAGAAGACTAAGAATTTCTAGGGGAGGAGTGCTCAACTCATGACACAGAAAACTTAGTACTTCTGGCCTGGAGACCTGACTCACAGGATAGTTTGCATCCTTAGTACTCATGGGAATGCAGCATTCACTCTTCTCCAGTTTTCTCCTCACCTGATATGACCTTGGTGCTGATCTGTGGACTTATGGATTTTTCTCTGCCTCATCTCCTCTACAGTGTCCTCCTTCCATGTTGTACTGGGAACAGTGTCGAACAGTGTGTGGTGCCCTGCCAGTCTCCCTCCTTGACTCCCATACAGTTTATGATGTCATAATGGCTTAGTGGGAGGGGCAAGAACAAGGCCTTAAAAGAGAGTATGGGGCTCTCAGAACTAACTGTGTCCCCCAGTGTAACCTTTCCTTGGTCCTAATGACCTCTGCCTCCAGTGGCTATTAGAGTTCTGAAAAGCCTGGCTCCAGTTCCCTTTGTGACCCTGTTATCCCTGAGTTTAGGAATGTCTTATTTGATGCTCCCATTTCATATATCAGGGGAGGGGTAAAATGTGACTGAAAATTTGATGATGAAGTCTTATTTTCCCATTAAGTCCCTGCTGGAGCCAGGGACCATTTTGCCCCACTTTGTACATAGGGTCCTCAGGGATGGTCTCTATCATGTGTTTCCTCATGCTCAGTCCAGGGACCCCTGGATCTCCCTTCTCCCTTTCCCTTATCCAATGCTTACCTGACAGGTGCACACCACTTGGTACCTGGCAGTACTGGAACCCCACAGAGACATGCTGTACTGAGTCTTTTGACCCTGACAGCAGTAGTCCCACAGGGTTCTTTGAGGAACTCATTGATGAGGAGGAAGAAATGCTACTACAGGATTCTGGTCTTTCTTTGTATCAAGGGATCCTCAGCCAGGGTCACCAGTGACCAGGCAGAGCCTTCCACCCACCACAGACCCACCAAGGGTACCAAGTGCTACAGAATGAAACATATTTTTATCTTCACAATGCCTCCCCCATAGACTTCCCCAGGGGCTGTGGTTTTAGAGGAGACTGAGATGAAGAAACCCTGGGGAAGGAAAGGGTGCAGGACAGCAGTATAGCTGGGAGTTCTTGGTTCAGTGGGGCCCAGGTGCTCTTTCTTACTCATTCCCTGTTTCTCCTCATTCAGGGTGATTCCCTGTCACCTGTGGTCATCATGGTAGGCACTGCGACTACCATCTATAGTTGATAGGGCAGACATTAAAATAGGTCATTGCTACCACGGGGGGACATGCAATAGGCCTGAACTTATCTAGAGTCACCAAAGCCACTGGCACCTGCACCCAGGCCATGCTGAGGGAAGCTGACTGGGTTGGTATATGTCTTTTGCCTCTAATATAGATCTGCTGACAGGAGAAAGAGTAGCTTGCTTTTGTCTCTGCAACAATGGTGAACTTCAGCCTTTGATTACCAGGGACTTTGTATATTCTGTGAGTGAGCAAGTGCCTTCTCTCACATATAAAGTTAAGTATGTAAAAAGAAAAAATATATACACACATATTTACATACATACATATGTATACATAGTATTTAATATATAAACACACATACTAACATACATAAACAAACTTTTTTTTCAGTACTGGGATGGAACCTGGGAGTGGTCAATTTCTGAACTGCATCCACACATTTACATATTTATTCATCACTTTATTTGTACAAGGGTGATTGAACCCAGGAGTGCTTAACCATTGAGCCACATTCCAAGCCACTTTTTCTTTTTATTCTCAGGCAGGTCCCCACTAAGTGGCTGAAGGTGACTCTGAACTCAAAATTCTCCTTCTGGCCTCAGCTTCCCATGCAGCTGGGATGACACCCATGCACCACTACGCAGGGCTTATCATTTTCTTTTGGGATAGGGTCTGGATTTATCCCCAGACTGGCCTTGAAATTGTGATCCTCCCTGCTCAGGGCTCAGTGGTGTTCCAAATAGAGTAAATGCAATTCCATGTGCCCCACCAACACTCAGTTTGTCTCTGTCTTTTCTGTGACATTTTGTCAACCCAAGATTCTCCTTTTCATTCTTCCTCATTGCAGGGTTATGTAAAAGAATATTTCTAAAATATAACTTCTGAAGAAAAATGGAGGGACATTGTGGCTCTGGGGAAGAGAGGGAAAATTGGTCAAACCTTTCCTAATAATAATGGGCCCAAAACTTAGACCTTCCCCCATCACAGAGTAGCCCTAATTGGAGGCACAGCACAGATTGAAACTCCGGGAAACAATGGATCCTGGAATAAGCACAATGAGTTTCCATATTTTTACAACCACCACTCTCCTTACTTAAATTTTTAACCTGTAAAACTAGCCCCTGTGAAGTTCTGAGTCTTGAAAAGGACTGGCAGTTGTGCAACCATCCCCATAACCAACATATATAACAGTTCCATAATGCCAAAAATTTTTCCTGTGCCCCTTGGCAGTGCATCACTTATGCTTCTTGAATGGTAAAATTTTGTTGATGTCATTCCATAAGTTTTTTTAAAAATGTTTTATTCATGCATTGTAGTCAAACATCATACCTGGGTTCATACTGACATATTCATGAATGCATATAACATAATTTGCTCCATTTCAATCCTTAGTACTTTTGCTTTTTCTCTCCTCCTCCCTGTCCCACTTTCCTGCCTCTATTTTACTAGTCTTCCTTCTATTTATTTATTGTTTAAATTGTTCTATTATACTTAAACACAAAATGAAATTTATTGTAATATGTTTATACAAGTGCATATCACAAATTACTCAATTTTATTCCATAGCTCCTCCCCTTTCCCATTCATCCTTTCTCCTACTAAATTTTCTTCCTCTACCCTAGTGTTCTCCCTTATATTTGCATGAGATTCCCCTTTCAAAATTTATTTTTTCTCTATTGTTTCTGCATTATGAAAGAATGTATTAGACCCTTGACTTTCTGACCCTGACTTATTTTATTTACCATGATAGTCTGTAGCTTCATCCATTTACCAGAAAATGACATAATTTTGTAATTTCTCATCCTTATTGCTGAGTAAAACTCCATTGTGTAAATATACCATATTTCTTTCTCCATATGGCTGTTGACTGTCAACCAGGCTGGTTCCATTACTTGGCTATTGTGAATGGCAAAAATATACATGTTGGTAAGTATGTATCACTGTAGATTATTGATTTTAGAAGTTTCAGATAAGTACTAAGAAGGGATAGAGCTGGGTTATAGGGTGGTTCTATTTCTAGTCTTTTGATGAATTTCCATGCTGCTTTCCAAAGTGATTGTACTGCTTTACAGTCCCCAAAAAAATGCACAAGTGTATGTTTCTCTTTACAACTTTGCCAGTGTCTCTTGTTATTTGTATTCTTGATCATTGCCATAAAAAAAGTAATGAGATAAAATCTTCATGTCAATATGATTTGCATTTCCCTCATTGCTAAGAATGTCCTATATTTGTTCATATATTTGTGGCCATTTTTATTTCTTGTGTCCAAAACATATCCGTTCAGATCAATTGTCCATTTATTGGTTGTTTCTTTGCTTTTCTGCTGGGACTCTTAATTTTTTTGGTTATTTACATATTATTAATATAATTACCCAGTCTAAAGAGTAGCTGGCAAGTGTTTTCTCTCATTCTGCAGGTCCACACTTTATGTTCTTATTTTTTCACTGTGCAGATTTTCAGTTTGAGGTGATTCCATTGATCAATTCTTGGTTTTACATCTTCAGTTTGAGGAGCAAAAAGACATAAAATTCATATGGAATAATAAAAGACCCAAAATAGTCAAAATGACACTGAGAAATAAAAGTGATGTGGGTGGCAACACAATAACTGATTCAAATTGCACTATAGAACTACAGTAACAAAAACTGTATGGTATTGATATAAAAACCGAAATGAATACTGATGGAATATAATAGGAAACACAGAGACAAATACACATACAGTCATGTGGTCCTTAACAAAATTCCAAAAATGTATGTTGGAGAAAAGATAACATTTTAAACAAATGATGCTGGGGAAACTGGGTATCCATAAGTTAAAGAATGAAACTAGATTCCTATCTTTCACTCTTTCTAAAAATCAATTTAAAGTGGACTAAACACCTAGGAATTAGACCAGAAACATTGGAAGTGCTAGAAGAAAATACAAGGTCAACACGGCAACATAGTGTTGGCATATAGACACCATCCACTTCATTTTAATGTATGAATTGAAACTTCATTTTATTAATTCCCCTTATACTTCCTGCTTTATGGTACAGTTTCTTTGGTCATACACACGACATGTTTGAGAACAAAACAATAATTTTCAGTTTTCTCCATTGAAAATACCTGCTTTTCTGATTATGTTCTGTGTATTGCCTTAAAAAACAATTCAATATACATAAACCCCATATCCAAGTCTCTTAACACAAAGAGGCAGAATTTCACTTCTATCACTTTATTGTCATCAACATCACCACTCCTAATACCTCTACCAACAAAATATGTTGCTGAGTAAGCAAGGGAGTTGGTCGTGTATAGTGGTTTCAAACCTTATTCCATTATTATCTTTCCCACAAGGAATTTTTAGACCTTTTTTATCTACTGATCCCCACTTAACAGTGGAATGTGAACATTTTAATATTATAGAAGTTGTCTACATCTGTGTATACTATAGTCCTTTGGAGGCTCCCTAAACACTGAAATATCTATGACAATATTGCCCCAAAGTACCTGTTTTGAGACCCTTCTTCATGATGCCACATCTGCTGAGAATGCAAGATGTATTGTTATTAGGGGAAATTTGAAACTCCCTTCCTCCTCCATGAATCTCCTGGTCCAAGCTAAAAATATCTGTCATAAGGGGAGGGCCAGACTTAATGGGATATCTACAAAGCTAACCCAAGTACAGATATGGGGTAGTGCTCAGGTCTCTACACTTGGAAGGAGTTTTGTACCTTGCCCATGCTCCCTATCTTACAGAATTTCCTTTTCCTAGCCTTCTGTATCTTCAGAGGTCCTCACCTACCTGTGAGGTACAAGCAGTTACATCCTTCCATGAATTGTGTTTTCATAAACATAAAATAATCACTGAGATCAGACAGCTTCTGCTTCCAGTCCTGCCATGAACTTTCTCTAAGGAAAAGATGAGGGACACTATACCGAGCTCCCTGCTGCAGGATAAACACAGGGAAATTCATTAACCCTCATAGCAAGATGTGTCCTGGCATACTTGCTACAGATTGGCCACCAGCAACTCAAGGTGCTGAGAAGTCAGTTTCTCTTGCTGGATCTGTCAGTGGTACTGGTGAATAACCTCTTAGTCATTTGGGTCTGTGTTTTCAAGCAAATGTTTCATAGTCACATTTATCCATGAAGAATACCTCATAGAGAATGTAGATCCTAACAGGCAAAGGGGAGTACTTTGCCTGCTTTTTGAATACACTGCTGGATCACTAAGGTGAAGGAGTCTAAAATAGTTTGAAAACATGATAAGTATTAGGAAGGGGATGCCCTTATATTACTGAATGATAAATAAAATTGATTTTCTAAAAATTCATTTCTGTTGGATGAGAATTTCTCAATTAACATTTCAAACTGTGGTTTCTTCCTTGGCATTTGTAATTATCATCAGTAATCTTCTGTTTTCTTCATTTATACTGAGTTGTTTATACAGCTAATCTTATAGTTTTATGGAAAGAATTCCCCAAAAGTTCTTGTGTGAGAAAATTAAAATAGATTTAGTGGTGAAAGGATTGTGATATGACAAGTATTAACCCAATCAGTGAATTGAACCTTTGGTAGAATTAACTGAGAAGTAGGTAGCTATATTCTGGTAGGTTGTGCCTAGAGGAGGTAGGGCATTGTAGGCATGCTATAGGATACGTATTTTGTATCTGTATCTGTTCAGTGAAGTTTGTATGTCTCAAATATCTGCTCATTTCAAGAGTCACTACCCTTCATGAAGCACTTCCAGCATGATGTTCAGCTTCAGTCAAGTCCCAAGGAATGGAGCTGGTTTTTTGTGAATGGACATTTTTTAAATCATGAGCCTCGAATAAACTTTTTCTCCTTAAAATTTTCTGGTTAGGTATCTTGGTCACAACTGTGACCAAAACAGTTACTGTCTCTTGTCTCTTTAGTTTCCATGACTCTTTCCTCAGGTCCAGAAAGGTGACAAGGGATGACTCAGAGACATTGATGACTTTTTATTGAAAAATGAAATAAGTTTTAGGAATCCCCCCTTTAATTACTGCTGTTTATTAGAGTAATACCAGTTCCTGGAAAATTCTGTCTACAAATATTGTTTCCTTACAGACCCATTAGAATATATAAGAAGCATTTCAATCTGCAAATCCTGAGCACAACCTCCAACTATCAGTAGTAAAGGGAACCAATGAAAGACAAGGAAATGCATTGGTCTTTAAGGTATAATTCACAATCTTTTATGCTGTTGAATTATATGACAAGTCTGAAATGAAGAATATATATCTTATCAAGAAATAATAATGGTAAATTATAAAGATAATATTTTCATATCCATATCAACAATTTCCCAATTAACTTCCATGAAATTATCTAATACTCATTCATGCACAGTACAAGCTACCAAGAGATATTTTGCAATGGAAGGACACTCAGGATTGATAGTGAGTAAGGAATTCATAAGGGAAACTACACTCACCAAGAGAGGCCAGTTTTTTGTAGTTCTCCAACATCACATCTGTGTATAAACTATGATGAACAGGGTCCAGGAATTCCCATTCCTCTTGAGAAAAATCAATGGCCACAAACCTCAATGTCAGTGGTTCCTGAAATAAGAATAAATATATAAATGGCACATTGATCAGACGATCAATGACAGAGTTCTTATTTGAATGATTCTCATGAAGGTGAGGTAAATTAATTATTCAATAAGACACTTTTTAACACAGCAGTTTTCTAATACATTATATAACTCTAAGGAAAGAGGATGATCTAAGTACAAAAGAAGTGTATATGCTACACTTTTGTGAAATAAAATGTAAAATTAAGATAAACTTAAGAATATATATTTGTGGGCTATATCTATATTTCAAAAACAAATTATACTTCTCTAATGAGAAAGTTACAGTGAGTTAGAATGTTGATTTTTAAGTTGTAATGAGTACAAACATAGATAGATATGTGCTAATATGTAGACAAATTCAGTAGTCCTTGGATGACAGCTGGGTTTTTGAATATGTATCAATCTCTGCACTTATTCAAATGCCACTGGTCCAACAAATCTTGCATAGCAATGAGGTAGAACTCTAAAGGAAGAGTTCATTGTTGAATTTGGATTCATATATTTTAAGTGCCGAACACATTTTCCTAAAATAGGAAGTTTCAATGAAAATGCTTTTTGATAATTTCAAATATATATATATATATATACATATATATATATATATATATATATCACTCCAAGAGGTTTTTTTTTAATATCTTAATGTATATACCCAAAACAATCTATTCACAGAGGTAATAGTTTCTCTTTTTTAATTTTTTTTATCTTTGAGGACAGTTTGTCAAACATTCAATTAATGCTATCCTGGACATTTTTGTAAGTCTACTAGGCCTATAATTCATTCAAAGGAACATAAAGGTGAAAATAAAGTGTGAAATTAAAAAGAATTTTTAAAGCAGTTACAGAGAGGTACTATAAGTGTGAAGAGTAAAGGAAACAATTTGAAAAGGCAATAAAATCAATTTGATCAAATGATACTAACAATTTAGCATGCACATAAAATTTGCAACTGTTTATACATTAAAACAACAGACATCTTTACATGTAAATGAAAGCAAATATGCTCAATCATGTAAATTTTTAAATCAATTTTGGATTGATGTTTTGTTTTTTATGACACATTGAAGAACAGAATGAAGATCTACAATTTCTGAATCTCGTATTTTCTTTGATATTTTTCACTAATCATCTCTGAGCTATATTTTAGAAATAGTATTTTTTAACTATTTATTTTATTGAAAATATAGAGGTAAGAATGCATATGTGTTTGACTTCAAGGTGAAGTAAAATGATAACATACAAAAATATGGTTTGATTCTATCCTCCAGTTAAAAATGTCTTTTAAAAAAGACAATATGTGTATTAAAAACATGGTTTTGTTCTCCAAAGCAAGTCAAAAATAAAAAAAAAAAATTTAAAAGAAAGAAGAATTTAGGTATAAAATATGGTAGTTTATATAGATTACTCAGAAAAATTCTGAGGAGAAACCTATTAAGAGAACCCAGTGAAATCAGAACTGTAGTGGGGTAGGAGCACTCACTCACAGGACTCAGAGTACCCTGAGAAATGGTGGATGAGGGGAGATTGAGGGGAGTACCCAAAGAAGACTGAGCACTGGTGGAGAGGGGCACTCACCCAGAGGACTTACTAGACCCTGAGCAATGATGGTTCCGAAGAGGTTAAGAGCATAACTCAGAGAAGACAGAGCAAAGAGCAAAGAGGTGTGCTTGACTACAGGATCGAGAGAAGACAGATATATTTTTGGAGAGGCATTCTCACCTATAGTGCTCTGAGTTTTTGGAAACTTTGGGACAGTATTCCTTGGGTCAAAGTTTTCTTTTGAAGATCTGAAGAAGTCCTCCATATTGATGGGAAATTGTCCTTGGCCACACTTCACACTGTCTTTTGATAGAGTGCATTGTGCTGACTCAGAAGTCCTAGGACATCTCCTCTTTTGTCAGAACAGAGCAGCCAGTGACACATCAAACAAGATTCTGAAAATACATAAATATATGCTTTCCATCCACTGTTCAGAAAGTTGTCAGAAATCCTGGGCATGCTACATTATCTATAAGACCTCAGTCACTTCAGAAATGCTGTGGAAATGGTGAATGATGAGTTTTGTAATGAGATCTTCAGTCCTGTGGTCATTTACATTCTTTAAAATTCTCTTGGGTTTTCAGGCATTGATGAGGATCATTTGTGCATGACAGAACCAAAGGACTATTGAAATTTTTGGAAAGAGGAAGTATCAACTTCACTTCTATTATTCACAGTATTGTAAGTATGAACACGCAGATAGGACCACAGATGGGGTACTGATATCAGTCAGAATGGGACTCACACAGAGATTTCACTAACAGAACAAAGATGTCTAGGACTCAGTGGAGAGTGAGCACTGGTGTCAGAAGTGTGCTTACCACAACTCGCACAGGGGGCTGAGAGTGGTGGGAGAGGACTGCTCAACCACAGAACTCAGGACCCTAAATGATGGTGTGGGAGGGGAAATTAAGAACTGGAAGCAGAGAAGATTAAGCACAGGTGAAAGAGGGGCACTCACCCACAGTACTCAGGTGACCATGAACAATGGTGGGGTAGGTGAGGTTGAGAGAACCCAGAAAAGCATGAGAAATTTTAGGCTATGATTATAAAAGTAACCAGATGAGGCTCAGAAAATATTGACTAAAGAAACTCAGCACATGGCATAGAGAAGACTGAGCACTGCTTGATGAGGCATACTGACCCATCATCCCAGAATATTCTGAGCTGAAGGAGGAGCCCTCACCCAGAGGACACAGAGAAGACAAAGGGCAGAGTACTGAATGGTAAGGGGCAATCCCAAACAATATTCAGGGAAATCTGAGCACATTCATGTGAGTGCCACTCACCACAGGACTCACATGACACTGAGCAATGTTGTGTAAAGGGATATTAAGGACAGAATTCAGAGAAGACTGAGCACTGTCAGGTGAGGGAGGAGTATGAGCAAGGATTGATGTGTGAAACTTGGGACAGAACAGAGAAAAAAACTGAACACTCTCAGGTGAGGAGTGCTCACCAAAATACTCAGAGAAGAATAAGCATGGAATTGTTAGGGAAATCAGACAAAAGAAACAGAGAAGAGAGCAATCTTAGGTGTGGGACACTCACCCTCAAAACCCAGAGGAAACTGAGTAAAAAAAAACATCAGGCATACTTACAAGTTTAAATAAAGAAGACTGAGCCATTTTATGAGAGAGACTATCAACAAGAGGACCCAGTGGAATCAGAGTGCTTGTTGGTGAAAGGCGCTCACCCACAGCATTCAGAATACCTTGAGCAATGTTGGATGAGGGAAGATTTAGGGCTAGACTCAGTGAAGACAGAACAAGAGGGAGAGATATGCTCACCCAGAGTACTCAGAAGACCCTGAAAAATGGTGATTGAGAGGAGGTTTAGTGAAGAAACAAGAGAAGACATAACAAGGATATGTGAGTTTTGCATGACAACCAGATCCATAGGAGACACGTGTCTTAGGGGAGAGGGGTTTTAAGCTTATAAGGAACAGACTTTTTAGAACAGTTTTAGCATATCCCTTGAGCCTAATTTTTGTTGACGTCAGGTATGGTTGAAAAGGTTTGAAGACATCCTCCTTGATGATAAGAAATTGTCCTTGGCCACATTTCACACTGTCTTTTGATGGTGTGCATTGTATCTGACTCAGAAGTCAAAAAAGGTTTCCTCTCTTGTCAAAAGAGAGAAATCAGAAATATATGAGAAGATCCTGAAAATAACCTAAATATGTGATTTCCATCCACTGTTCAGAAAGATGTAAGAATTCCTGGGCATGGTACATCACCCATAATAACTCAGCCACTTGAGCACTTATGTGGAAATGGTGGATGATGAGTGGTGGAACAAGGTCCTCAGTGCTGTGGGAATTGACATCTATTAAATTGACTTGGGGATTCATGAGACTTCTATGCCTGGGATGCCTGGCCCAGAGACCCAGGCCCAGCCCAGCATCACCAGGAGAGATTTCTGCACCGAGGATACCCATCCCAGAGACCCAGGACCAGGCCAGTTCTGCTGCATGATTCTCCCATGTAGGGGAGAAAAAGCCCAGAGGCAGGCACCAGGTCCAACCCAGTGCTGCTGCTTGAGACTTCCACAGTGGGAGGCCCACCCATAGAACAAGGCCCAGTCCAGTCCAGGTGAAGCCCACATTCTAGCATATTGCTCTGGTTGACCATCTGTCAACATGTGGAGGTGCCTCTGCCCACTAGCAGGAATTATATCTCACCTGGAGTCCACCATCCCTGGAAGGGCAGCAACCTTCTTTGGGTTACTGCATTGTCAAGTTCCTCCCAGGCATCAGGCTACTGAAGATGTGGAGATTTGAACAGCACTGTACAGTTTTATTGTAGATTTTTTATTAGTAGTATTATGATTATTAATATTATACCTACTATTACTCCTCCTTTTCTTTTCTTGTATTAATATTTTTCTCATTCTATTTTCCTCTTATCTGTCTACATAAAGACTCTCACTTTTCACATTCTAACAATTTCTTTTAACTCTGCTTTCATTAGTCCTATGACATAGTACTTCTATAGATGCACTTCATAGCTTATTGACATTATATCCTACACCCATCCCTATCCTTTCTGTCCATCATTAGAAATTGTGTTCCTTATTACAAAACTATTGGCTAAGCTGTATATAATAAACTAACTCATAATCTCTGCTTATTAAGACAATATGGGTAATATTTTAAAATGGAATCTTTGAGTTAAAGTCACATATTCCTTGTATTGTGCTCTGCTAATATTGGTCTCTCACTGCAAGATGAGGCATTGGAAACCTGCAGGGACTCTATAGGTCTGTAGAGAAAAAATGCAATACTTCAGATTTGCACTTCTAGAGGGGAAGACACATGAGCAATATGAGAAAATAGGGGAAGAAACTGTCCCAAACAAACCTAGAAGCTACATCAGTAAAATTCAATGACAGCATGGCAGAAGCAATGTCGGAAAGTGAGTTCAGAATGTACATAATGAAAATAATCAGAGAAGTAGATAATGAGATAAGAGAGCAAATGCAGGCATTGAATTGTTGCACCAATCAACAGTTAAAAAAGAAAATTCAGGAAACAAAAGATCATTTCAATAAGGATATTGAGATTCTGAAAAAAAGCAATAAAATTTATGAAATAAAGAAAACTATAAAGCAAATTAAAAGCTCAAAAGTAAGCATAATCAATAGGCTAGATCACTTGGAAGACATTGAGGACAAAGTAATTAATCTTGAAAACAAGTTTGTCAAGCAGAGAAGTTGGTAATAAATTGTGAATTGAAACTCAATTATTGAATATCATGGAAAGACCAAATTTAAAATTATTGGAATTGAGGAGGGCATGGAGACACAAACCAAAGGAATGTACAATTTATTCAATGAAATAATATCAGAAAATTTCACAAATCTGAAGATTGATATGGAAAATCAAATACAAGTGACTTACAGGACACCACATTACAACGGATGCACACTAAGGCACATTAAAATAAAAATACCTCATATATAAAATAAAGATAGAATTTTAAAGACTGTGAGGGAAAAAAATCAATTTGTACTCAGGAGGAAATCAACATGAATATCAGAGATTTCTCAACCCAGACCCTAAAAGTTAGAAGGGCCTTGAACAACATACTTCAAGCTCTAAAAGAAAATGAATGCCAACCAAGAGTTTTATACCAAGAAAACATACCTTCAGATTTGATAACAAAATAAAATTATTCTGTGATTAAAAAAAAGAAAACAAAAGAAATTACAAATAGAAAGCTGGCATTAAAGAATATTCTCAGCAAAATAGTCCATGAGGAAGAAATGAAAAGCAACGATGTAAGTCAGCATAGGGAAGAACTACCCTAAAAAGTAGTCAAATAAAGGAGAAACTAATAATAAAGGAGAAGCTAAAAATAAAAAAATAAGCCAAAATGACCAAGAATACAAATCACATCTTATTAATAACCCTGAACGTTAGTGGCCTAAACTCACCAATCAAAAGACATATACTGGAAGATTGCACTTAAAAGAAAGACCCAACAATTTGCTGCCTTCAAGAGACTCATCTCATAGAAAAATACGCCTATAGATTAAAGGTGAAAGGATGGAAAAAAATACACCACCCACATGGACTCAATAAAAGAGTGGGGGGGGGGACCTGGGGAGATAGCTCAGCTGGTAGCGTGCTTGCCTTGCAAACACAAGGCCCTGAGTTTGATCCCCAGTACCACAAAAAAAAAAAAAAAAAAAAAAAAAAAAAGTAGGGTATCCATTCTCAGAATAAGAAGGCTTCAAGCCAAAATTAGTTAGAAGGGGTAAAGAAGGACATTGCATACTTCTTAAGGGAAGCACAAATCAGCAACAAATAACCATCATAAATATTTATACCCCAAACAATGGCTCATCCATGTACATTACACAAATCCTCCTCAATTCCAAGAACCAAATAACAACACAATAATACTAGGTGACTTTAACACACCTCTCTCACTACTGGACACATATTCCAAACAAAGATTGAACAAAAAAATCATAAATCTCAATAACACAATTGATAATTTAGACTTAACTGACATATATAGAATATTCCATCCATCATTGAATGAATACACTTCCTTCTCAGAAGCACATAGATCCTTCTCTAAAATAGACCATACTTTATGCCACAAAGCTAATGTTAGCAAATACAAGAAGACAGAGATACTACCTTGTATTCTATCACATCATAATGGATTGAAATTAGAAATAAATGACAGAATACAAAACAGATACTACTCCAACTCATGGAGATTAAATAATACACTAGTAAATCATGCATGGATAACAGACAACATCAGGGGGAAATAAAAAAAATTGTTAGAGATAAATGAGAACAAAGATAAAATGCATCAAAATGTCTGGGATGCTATGAAAACAGTACTAAGAGGAAAATTCATTGCTTGGAGTGCATTCAATAAAAGAAGGAAAACTCAACAAATAAATGACCTATCATTAAAGCACAAATTCCTAGAAAAGGAAGAACAGATCAATGCCAAAAGCAGTAGAAGACAGAAAAGAGTTAAAATCAGAGCTGAAATCAATAAAATTGACACATAAACTCAAAAAATTGACAAAACTTGATTCTTTGAAAAAAGAAATACACAACATTGAAAAACCTCAAGCCACAATAATGAAAAGGAGAGACTGAACTCAAATTTCTAAAATTTGAGATGAAAATGGAAATATTATGACAGACACTACTGAAATATAAAATATAATTAGAAGCTATTTTAAAAATCTATACTCCAAAAAAATGGAAAGACTCAAAGACATCAACAGATTTCTAGAGACATATGATCCACCCAAGTTGAAATAGGAGAAGATACACAATTTACAAAGATGAATTTCAAGCAATGAAATAGAAGTCATCAAAAGCATACCAACAAAAAGTGTTCAGGATTGAATGCATTGTCAGCCGAGTTCTACAAGACCTTCAAAGAACAACTCACTCCATTCCTCAAAGTATTCCATGAGATAGAAGAGGAGGGGACAGTTCCAAACTCATTCTATGAAGCTAATATTCACACTGATACCAGAAACAGACAAAGAAACATTGAGGAAAGTAAATTTCAGGCAAATATTCCTAATCAACATAGTTGCAAAACTTCTTAACAAATTTTTAGCAAATTGCATACTAAAACATTTTAAAAAGATAGTGCACTATGATCAAGTGGGTTTCATCCCAGGGATATAAAGTTGGTGCAACATCTGGAAATCAAAAGATGTAATTCACCACATCAACAGACTTATATTTAAGAATCACATGATTATTTTAGTAGATGCAGAAAAAGCATTTGATAAAATTCAGCACTGCTTCATGCTCAAAACACTAGAAAAAATAGGGATAGTAGGAACATTTCTCAACATTTTAAAGGCTATCTATGCTAATATCATTCTAAATGTAGAAAATATGAAACCATTTCTCTTAAAAACTGGAGCAAGGCAGGGAGGCCCTCTTTCACCACTTTTATTCAACATTGTCCTTGTAACTCTAGCCAGAGAACTTAGGCAGAAAAAAAGAAATTAAACGAATATGAATAGGAAAAGAAGAACTCAAATTATCCATACTTGCTGATGATATAATTATATATTTAGAGGAGCCAGTAAATTCCACCAGAAAATTTATAGAATTCATAAATTCAGAAAAGTAGCAGGATAAAAAATCAATGTTCATAATCTAATGTATTTTATTCATAAATGATGAACACTCTGAAAGTGAAATTAGGAAAACTACTCCTTTCAAAATAGCCTCAAAAAAAAAAAAAACTAGAAATCAACTAACCAAAGAAGTGAATGAGCTCTACAATGAGAATTACAGAACACTAAAGAAAAAAATTAAAGAAAACCTTGGAAGATGGAAAGATCTCCCATGTTCTTGGGTAGGCAGAATTAATTTTGTCAAAAGCACCTCACTTCCAAAAGTGGTATACAAATTCAATGCAATTCCAATTAAAATCCCAATGATGTACCTCATGGAGATAGAGAAAACAACCATGAAATTCATTTGGAAGAATAAGAGACCAAGAATAGATAAACTATCCTTAGCATGAAGAGTGAAGCAGGGGGCATCACAAGACCAGAACTTGAACTATACCACATACCAATAATAACAAAAATGTAGTGGTATTGGCACCAAAATAAACAGAAAGATCAATGGTACAGAAAAAAACAACACAGAGAAAGACCCACATAAATACAGTTTTCTCATACTAATTAAATGTGGCAAAAACATATAATGGAGAAAAGATAGCTTCTTTGACAAAAGTTGCTGGAGGAGCTAGAAATCCATATATGGCAAAATTAAATTAGAACCCTATCTCTCAATCTGCTAAAACTCATCTCAAAATGGATCAAGGACCTCAGAATTAGACCAGAGATCCTGCACCTAATAGAATAAAATAGATCCAAATCATCATCATGTTGGCTTAGGATCAGACTTCCTTAACATGACTTCAAAATCACAAGAAATAAAAGCAGGAATCAATAGTTGGGATAGATTCAAACTAAAAAGCTTTTTCAACAACTTGAAGAGAGAGCCTATAGAGTGGGAGAAAATCTTTGCCACGCACAGTTCAGACAGAGCACTAATCTCCAGAATCTATAAAGAACTCAAAATTTTACACCAAGAATACAAATACCTCAGTGAATAAAAGGGGTAAGTAAATGAGCAGAGACTTCAGAGAAGATCTACAAGCAATCAAGAGATATATGGAAAAATGTTCATCATGTCTAGTAATAAAAGAAATGCAAGTCAAAACCACCCTATGGTTCCATCTCACCCCAATTAGAATGACCATTATCAAGAATATGAGCAAGAGTAGGTGTTGGTGAGGATGTGGGGAAAATGTGCAATCATAGATTTCTTGTGGGATTGCTAATTATTGCAGACACTCTGGAAAGTGATGTGGAGATTCCTTAGAAAATTTGGAATGGAATCACCATTTAACCAAGTTATCCTTCTCCTTGGCCTATACCCAAAGAACTTAAAATAAGCTTACTACAGTGATGCAGTCACATCAATGTTCATAACTGTTCAATTCACAATAGCTAGATTGTGGAACCAACCTATATATTCTTCAATTGATGAATGGATAAAAAAAACTGTAGTATATATACACAATGAAATATTACTCAGTCATAAAGAAGAATAAAATTATAGCATTTGCAGGCAAATCGATGAAATTGGAAAATATTATGCTAAGTGAGATAAACCACTCCCCCCCAAAAAATGGTCAAATCTTCTCTCTGATAAGCAGATGATGAAACATGACAGGAGGTGGGAGGGAGGCAAGAATGGAGGAAGGATGGATTTTATAGAGTTAAAAGAGGGGTGGGGAGAGGGTGGGGGAGGAAGAAGCAACAGAATGAGAGAAACCTCATTTCCCTATGTAAATATGATTACACTAATGTAAGTATGATTACACTAATGGTAAGACTCTACTTCATGTACAACCAGAGAAACAACAGTTGTACCCCATTTGTGTACCATTAATCCAAATAAATAAATTTTAAAAATTGTCTTGTGTCTTCAGTAATTTTTGACATGCCTCTGCATGGCAGCAGCAAAAGTCTTTTGAGTTTGTTGGAAAGAGGACATATCTACATCTTTCCAAGTTGCCGCAATAGGGTTGACCAGGACACATATAAGTCCTAAGATGGTGTATTTACATTAGTCAGAATGGGAGTCATCCAGAGGTTTCAGTAAGAGAATAAGGTTGCCTAGAGTTAAGTGGAGAGTGTGCACTGGTGTCAGCAGTGTGATCACCCATAACAACCAGAGGAAACCTAACACTCGTGGGAGAGGGGCACTCAACCTGAGAACACATTGTACCCTGAAAAATGCTTGGAGAAGGGAGATTAAGAGCAGGACTCAGAGAAAACTGAGCACTGGTTGGAAAGTGGTGCACACCCACAGTACTGAGAAGACCCTGAGCAATGGTGGGACTGGCAAGGTTAAGAAAGAACCCAGAAAAGATTGAGCAATGTTGAGCTACCTATGAACACACACAAGAGCCAGAGAAAGTTGAGATAAGATTGGCTATGGGAACTTAGCATATGGCACAGAGGTGACTGAGCTCTGCTGTGTGAGGGGTGCTCAGTCAGAGGTACTATAATATTCTGAGCACAGCTGGATGAGTGGCAATCACCCAGTGGACACAGAGGAAGCAGAGTTTTGAAGGGTAAAGGGTACTCCAAAACAATATTCAGGAAAAACTTAGCACTTCTGTGAATGGCACTTACCATAGGTTTCATATGACATTTAGAAATGGTGTGCAAAGAGAAATTAAGTACAGGACACAGAGAAGACTGAGCACTTTCAGGAGAGTTGTGGTCAACCACAGGATCCAGAGGATTGTGAGCTAGGATTCCCTTTGGGAACTTGGAAGAGAAGAGAGAGAAACCTGAGCACTCTCAGGTGAGGGGTACTCAACAATAGGATGAAGTAAAAAATAGCAAAATGCTTTTCACATTAACAGGACACAGGGAGGCCTGCACTCCTGGGGGCCTTGCCAGACTGCTATTTTTTCTGGTCACAAATGACAAGGTCTGTCCTTGATCACACTTTCCAGGCTTCCTTAAACTGGGAAGTTTCAAGAAGCATCAAATAGCTTTCTCCTGCCATAACCATTGTTCCACTGATATGGTCCTTTTTGTCTTCACCAGGGCTTCCCACAGGCAATACCCACATGCTGAGAATGGGTTCCCTTTCCCTAAGTCCAGGAGGATGCAACAGAACTCAGGGTACTGCATCTCCAGCTATACTCTACTCCACCAAAGAGCAGCCTCAAACTCAAATGCCCCTCTTCTGAGGTTGGGGTAGATTTGTTGTCTTACCAGGAAGTCTAAGCTGCACCTCAATTTGGTTTCCCATTTCATTGCTCTCCTCTTGTTCCTGATGCAGGTCAGCCATGGAGTCCACTTGGTGGGGACAGCAGGTGCAGACCTCTGTTCTGGGGCCAGGAGAGAATTTGGCCAGGCTGCTGGCCCAAGATGAGGGGCAGGTAATGATTGTTCCTGAAGCTGCAAACTCAGTATTGTGTCCTGAATTTCTGACCCTCAGAGCCAGTGTTGATTTCATCATCACTCCTGATAAGATGGAAAGATGACTTTTATGACTTGGGTCCCAAAGTCTGGCCCTAGAAAATCCTTCCCAGCGGGCACATAGGCACTGATATTCCCTGATGCTTGCCTTTGGGTCACTCCTTGAGACCAGTTGGGGGTTCTCTTTCCAGTTGGGACAGAGTCATTTTGAATTCTTTTTCTGAAAGGAGCATCTGGGGGTTTCTCTATGACTGTGGCACAATTTGCAGGAAGAGAGGAGAGATGCAGAGCAACCGGGTTAATTTACAGAAAGTGTTTGCAGACTGAGTACAAGAATCCTGGAGAAAAACTGTCCAAGGTCCCAGATGTGGGTACAGTCCAGGAGCTGCCAATGTACTACAGAGCATCAATCCCAGGTCCTGAGGGTGAACAAGATGCCATCCTCACTGCACCCCACAACCCCTGAAATGGAGCTACCAGGATGACCCACCATGTCTGCTTCTCATCTTCACCATCTACAAGTTTCCTTTCATGAAGAATTCACATCCCCAAAGAGCATTTCATGCCACATAAGGACCCTGCTCTGTGCCTTACCTTTCTGAATAAATATCTGCCTGTGTCTCTGCTGACAGGTACTGAAATCTCTCTCTGCAGCATGTCGAGAACCAACAGGGTTGAGTTGAATACCTCTCTTCCTCCTAAGATCTCCTGGGACCCAACTGGTGATGACAGGGTTTTATTTCAGAAACACATAGCCTGCTTCCGGGGTGCTTATGGTGTTGTGAACATGAAGTTAGAGCCACCTACACACCTGGTGTTCTTCCTAAGACATGTGTCAGGCTAGGAAAAGAACTGCTCAGCAGCACACCCGCTGCCCCAAACCCTGGTAGAGCTGGAACCTTGGCTTCCTGACCAGACCATCCCCTGCCAGGAAATGCAGCTGCCTAGAACCTACCTAAGTTGTCTTCCTGGAACTTCAGGGTTTAGCCAGGATGTTCATGGCTGCCTCCATTTGTCCTTTTGTGCTTATGGGTTTGGGGGTTTTGCCTGGTATATTCAATTTTGGTTTTCACACTTAAATGATACATCTAAATGTGCAAAGGAGGATTTTGGTTCTCATTCCCTTTT
Source organism: Sciurus vulgaris (assembly GCF_902686455.1). Taxonomy (NCBI): domain Eukaryota; kingdom Metazoa; phylum Chordata; class Mammalia; order Rodentia; family Sciuridae; genus Sciurus; species Sciurus vulgaris. The sequence continues at coordinate 5,336 of NW_027632703.1, read as the reverse complement.
CTCCCTCACTGGAAGTTCTGGTTTTTCAAGTTACTTAGGGGACTGTTCCCTAGTTAGCAGGTTAACTCACCAGCACTCGAATTGAAATCTGCTTTCCTAAATAACCCACCTCTCTTAAAACAAGTGAGGAAGAAAGAAAATTTACATGAGACTGCGCACTGAAGGCTTGCACACGAGATCCTAAAGTTGAGACTTCTGACCAGATGGCCTCAGCTTTTTTCCATGAGTAAAGCATGACTGGTATCTGATTGTCCCTTCACAGACTTAGCACATTGCTGTTACAACATACCTGAGGTAAACGACTCACTAAGAGGAAAGGTTTTAGAGATTTCACTTCATGGTTATCTGATCCTTCTGTCCTGTGCAGCAGAACACATCATGATGGGAGTTTGGCAGATGAGGCCTGAGCCCCTCATGTTAGCTGGGATGAAAAGAGACAGAAAGGACCAGATCCACAAGCCCTAGCCTCCTCTCACCAGGCCCTACCTCCTAAGTTTTCACCTCTACCAACAGTGCCACAAACTAGAGACAAACTTCAACACATGGGTCTCCGGGTGCACACTCCTCTGAAACTCAGCAGGGAACAGGTGGTCTCCTGAAACAGGGTGACAGGGTTTGTAACTTTAGAGGATCAGGTGTTGTTAGTGAAGAGACAATGGGTTAACAAGGTTGCAGTCATCTCCCCCTGCCATTTTGCTGTTGTAAGTATTTTGCCCCTGACACACCCTTTTACAACCTACATCATTAGCCTGTGAACTTTCTCATCAGTCATTGGTCAGATTATTATTAGTCCACAAAATTCCACTACTTGACCCAGTCCACAGAGTGGAATTTGGAGACAACTGGAAGAGAATGAGTGCAACTAACAGTCAAAGAAGAATGTGTTTTGGGAGAAACTGTGTGACCTTAATGCTTGATGACCCTCCCCTATGTTTAAAGTATACCTCTGAGAGAAATTGGTGCTCTCATGAAACAGGCACAAGGAGCACAGACTCTGACATGTGAAACACAGAAAGAGTGATCTCCAGAACCCAGAATGAGGCTCTTTCCTGGCACAAAGGCTGTCAGTGCAGTGATCTTGGACTATGAGCCTGCAGAGCTGAGCAGTAATGTCTCTGCCTGTTGGTCAGTCTTGCTCGTCTTCAAGGAAATACCTGAGGCAGCTGATTCTATGGAGAAGAGCTGATTTCCTTCAGATTTGGCATGTATAAGCCATGGAACCTGCCTCAGGCCAGTTCTGGTGAAGGCCTCATGATCTGCCAATGAGCACCACAACAGCAGAGTGTGTGAAGCAAGCATCCCATCTCCAGGTGAAGTAGACAGGCTCTGGTCTCTCAATCACAATCCTCCATGACCACTACCCTTTGTTCCAGAGCACCCCCTTCCTGGATTTGCTTCACTGACCCCAAAACAGCCCAGTAGGCCAAGTTTCAAAGATACCCAACCTGTACCCTGTGCCACCCTATAGAGCAAGCCTTCACTCACAGTGGAACCCACTGGTCATTACAACCACATCCAAACCACAGCATACTACTTTTGAACCCCAGCAGCCAGAAAGAACCAAAAGCCCTCCTATCCTTCCTTTCCTTCTTAGGGACCAAGAAAATGAGCAGTGGGGGGTTAACATTCTGATGGAGGGAGAACATGCTGAATGGTCAGACCCAAATGCCCCCCTCTTCCTCCCTGCTGGACACAGAATATAAATGCCTGCAGTTCTGTTTGTGTTTTTAAAATCTTGTGATTCCCCCTGGAGCCTAGTTTAAGGCAGGATACTGTCAACATTTTCTTTTATGTCTCCGAAGTCCAGAGGCTACCCACAACTTATTCCTCTCCAGCACTCTACCTCTAGGCCTGATGGACAGTTCTGCTCTTTTGTAGACACAAAAGCTTGTCCATCAAGCTTCCATGGACTGTTTCATGAACAGAATCCAGGTCTTGAGATATGAAAAACTCCTTGGTCACCAAGGGATTCTGCTTGCCCCTATCCCATTCTCCCTTGTCCCTCTTGTGACTAGAGGCATTCCTAGCAGAAGATGACACTGTGGAGTCACTCCATTGTCTGGCTCTACTGCAGCAGCCAGTGAGTGGAAACTGCCTAGGAGTGTCCACCTCAGGGGCTGCTGCCTTCAGTCCAGAGCCTGAAGCAGGGCTCTAGGCAGCAACCTCTAGCTCCAGCCAGGGAAACTATTTGCATTGCCAGGCTACATTGAGGTTTCCCAAGTATGCCTGCATCCACCAGGCCTGCCCAAGGCCTGGGCCCCATGCCTCTACGGTCACAGGTCCCTAAGGCCATCCTGGACAAACCAGAGTCCTCCACACACCTATGGGCTCAGCATCCTCTTTGTTTGTCAACATTATCACAAGTTCAGTTCCAGGAGGTTTCTCTCTCTATATATTTTTATTCAATTTATTTAATGAATTGATTCATACTGAAAAATTTTACTCAGGAATCTTTACCTCTGAGTGACAGCCATATTTTTATTTTATTTTGACACAGGGTTTTGAAGTTCCAAAGGTTGCCCTCAAACTTGCATCCGCCTGCCTCAGCCTTCCTGGGATCAGGGGTTACAGGTCTGCGCCATCTTCTCAGTGGTGGCTCTTTAGAAAATTCTCAGTCTCTCATCCCGACCTAGAGGTCACAGCTTGGTCAAACATGAAGATTGCTTCAACTCCTCTTATTTGCCAATTCAAATTATGTTAAATAAACTATTAAAGATAAAGCTACTACTAGTCTTGGTGACACCACTCTGGCCCACAGGTTTTCTTCCTGAACCATCAGTGTCTTGTATAGGAAGAGGGTCTCCCAAGTGAGCTGCTCCCTTTGGGATGCTGAGAGACTCTCTGAACACCTGTCAGGCATCAACACTGGTGTGGGGCAAGAGGCTCAATGCAGGCATCAAGGGATGTAGATAGGGTGGCCTGTGTCTCCTCCCTGGGCACCAAACTCAGAAGGGTGTTCACTTGTGTCAACCTGCTCCTGAGGTTCCTCCTCCTGGCCATGATGCTTATCCCAGTACCAGGGATGCTGAGTCATAAAGATCTCAAATTCAGGCCAACCTTACTTTCTATATGAATTTCTGGTAGTGCTTGATCATTTTAAAATGTGCATATCTTTTAGGACACAAATGGTTAATGAGTAAAAGACTAATTGAAACAACGTTGATCATGGAGTATATCCCTATAATCTGAGTAATGAATATATGGGAGTTCAGTAATGAATATATGTTTGAAGTTTTATTTTGATAATTTAATATTTGATCACGACATTTCCTTTTTCTGGGCTTTTTTTTAAAGATCAGGTTTTTCTAACACTGATAATTTGCAACATATGTCTTTTCTGTTTTCCTTTTAAAATAGGTAATACCAGTAGCAAATTCATGTCTAGAGTTTCCACTATCTTTATTTTTAAGTAGGGGTGGTAGAGAGTTGAACCAAGGTCTCACACATGCTAGGCAAGTGCTCCGCCACTGAACTGCTACTCAAAATATGTTTCATTCTGAGACAAGGTGCCACTATATTGCCCAGATTGGCCTTAAATTTGTGATGCTCCTGCCTGCACTTTGTGAGTGGCTGGGATCACAGGTGTGTGCTACAATGTCTGGCCCATGATACTATACATCCCATGCATGTACTGTCTCTTAATTCTTTTATGCATAAGCAAAAACATTGTACTGCCAATAAATATTATGATGATCTAATAAACACACACAGTGGGAAACTAGTGAGTAAAGACAGAGGTCATGGGGAGTTGGGGTGTGAATGTGCAAAAGATATCTTAATATGCCCCAGCAGAGTGGGAGGAGGCTCAGCCTAATTTTCAGTCAAGTAGGGGTTTGCTTTCACTAGTGGATGAGTAGGCTGTAAATACTCAGCATCCCAGTAGCTTTTAGTGAGAAGGCAGCACGGCACAGATGAGCATAAATCCACCATATATTAGTTCAGCCAGGGCTGGTTATGTTCTTGATCTGTGTCAGAGTTTACACATAATGCTCCATCTAATGGGATCTGTTGAATTTTAAATAACACATGTGGACTTTGAGTAAAGTGTTCCTTGTGTAATTCTTGCTGTTTTGTCCTTACATGTCTTCAAGGGTACATGGAACTATGACTAACCTTTGGATGACCCCTAGGAATGTGACCCTCAGAGTGATCAAATGGCCATGGTTGATGGTCTTGTTTTGTACACCTAACCAATGGAATGGATCATTGCACCCTATCAGGACTGCCATGTATGTACATCAGTATGTTTGTTGTGTATATAGCTTCATCATAGAGAGTCTATATTTCAGCAACCTTGAGTGTGATGTAGCATGATGCCTCTATGTGACCACCTCTCAGTAAAAGCATCAGATAAACACACTTGGCCCACTTGATCTAGGCACATATCCAATTTCCTGCTGAAGAGAAGCATGCCCTGTGTGTCCTTAGGTGGGGAAATGGTCAGCAGCAGGCTGTGCTCCACTTCTCTGAAGTTCTCCTCAGATATGTCTTTTCCTTATGCTCTTGGTCTATATTTTTCCTTTCTAGGAAAACTAATCCATAAATAAATAAATAAACAGATGTCTTTGAGAATATGAGGAAGACAGCACCTGCTGAGAAGTGAGAGAAAATTTCCTGCACCTTGCCACAAAGATGTGAATAGAGCACAGCTAGTCATTTTGGAAGGTTCCAGAGGGGCAAGGAGGGTAAGGGGCAATCCATAAATAACTATATTCAGGGTGAAATGAGCACCAGTGTGCGATGGGCCCTCACCACAGAAGTCAGATGACATTCAGCAATAGTGAGTGAAGGGAGATTAAGTCAAGGACATAGAGAAGACTTAGCACTGTCAGGTGAAATGCTCTCACCAACAGGACACAGAGAAGACTAAGAACTATCAGGTGGAAGGTTCTCACCCACAGGACTCAGAGGAGTCTGAGCAAGAATTGCCTTAGAGAAGATAGAACAAGACAGAAAAAAGACTGAGAAGTATTAGGTTAGGATGCTCACCCCAAGGACCCAGAGAAGAATGATCAAGGAATGATTAGGGAACTCAGAAAAAAAGAAACACAGAAAACAGCACTGTTAGTTGAGGAGTGCTCACCCACAGGACCCAAATGGGACTGGGGAACAACAGGTTGGGCAAGCATAACAGCATAACAAAGAACGCTGAGCCATGTCAGGAGAGGGACTATAACTAAGAGGTCCTAGTGGAATCAGAGAATTAGTGAATGGTGCCAATATCCCACATGACTCATAGTACCCTGAGCAATGTTGCATAAAGGGAGATTTAGGGCAGAACCCAGAGAAGACTGAGCACTAAAGGGAGAGGGGCTCTCACACATAGAATACAGAAG